>NC_092794.1:13408625-13660886 GCF_918797505.1 Bemisia tabaci | reverse complement strand
CCGATCGATTTACGGTTTTGTCTACCGGCTCTTGGGTTTTCCGATCGATCACGGGTTTGTCGATCGATCACGGATTTGTCGATCGAATGTTGTCGAATCACGTCGATTAATTCACGTTTCTATTTTTCGATCGATTCATGTCGATCGAATCCATACCCTCCTATATTTTTATCATCGATGGAAACTACACTAAAATTTGTCAATCAAATGTTTTCTTAGAAAGAATCCATTATACTTTATTTCGGCTTATTTAATATCTTATTATTTGAGCGTCTATTTATTTATTTTTCATAATCTCGTTATCATTATTATTCCAGACGAGACCGTGACGATCGTCGAGCCGTGTCCAACGAAAACTTCCGTAATGGCGCTGGGTGTAACTTGCGCTATGCTCATCCTTGTCTATCTCAGCACACTGTCCTATTACTACAACGAAAAAGTGGATGGTTCCGCGGAAGGTTCTCTCCTAATGCTTAGTCTCTCCTTAGGAAAAGTTTATTCGTAGCCATCATCTTTTTTGCCTCATCGTCACCGCTTGGTATCCAACTCTCCGTGTCAAAAGTTGGATTTGCTCTTTGGTGCGCAATTGTCCCTGCACAGCAGTGGGACAATTGTTTTCAAATCAAATGTTCTATTTCTTTTAGAAGAATATCGTCTAGATCCCGAGTCTTTTTGAGACTTTAGGTTCACCGTGTTTACACGACAGGTATGCTCTAAATCCCACAAAAGATGCACGGACAGTCAAGTTAATCTTGAACCGGGATGACCTGCACTAAAAGTGATTTTCCTAAATAATTCAAATCTCGTTGTCCTTACTTCATACCAAAGTGATTTTAATTAAGTCTCTATTTCTTCCTTTTTTTTTGTAAGTACTTGTTTACTATGAAGAGACACGTCTCAGAGAACTAGCACTCGGTCAAGGCTGACGAATATTTGCCTCCTCTGTCGTTTAGAAAATGTCACGAGGAACGAAAAATGTCTAATTTCTATCGAATTTATGTACTTTTTAGAGGTAAGATGTAATCTATTCCTATTTTTGTCTGATTGACATGCGTGAAGTAGTTGAATTGGAAGTTCGGACCAAGGTTATGTTCGTGGGTGTTTGCTGTGATAAAAGTTATGGTCTACTAGCAGTTCCTTTGGGTTATTATTCCTCATTATATTTTAATTAGATGATATAGTTTGAGATTTTGAGGCAAGAATTGATATGTGTCGATCTAGTGCTCGGCCATCAACGCTTGGATGAGAATGGGTTTCTGCTTGAAGTGGTGCCCATGCGTAATCTTCATAGTAAACATGTAAATATTCACTAGTAGAATTTGTAAGTAGACACAAAGTTTACACGTAAGTATTTTCTAAAATTAAAGCTGCCGCTCATTGTAGTTATAAGATTCTTCCGCCTTGTTTTCAAAAAGGGATTCGCTTAAAGACTATTCATTATCTCAAAGATTTCAAAGTGCTATTTCACTTTGTTCACGGAAAGGTACTTATTGGGCAAATCTTATAGGATGACGTTTTATTTCGTGATTGTCTACTTGTGATTCAGAACGAATGTTTGAACTCACTTTTTGTAGTTGTATCAACTTTAGACGAACGCATATCAGACCTTTCCCACAAACATTATTTTTATCTGTTTTCGTCTCAGATGATACGGAAATAATTACGAATTGGAAATCTACCGTTTTCAAATTCTCCATCACAGTACTTTTCTGTGAATGAATGTAAAGCTAGTTCTTGCGAATCCCTTTATAATGTCACAGACCGGAACTTGATTGCTAAGTTGGTTTCCCACCTAAGTTTAGGATAAAGGAAGTTGTTTTCATTCCCATTCAGTAATTTTGGTGGAATAGAATTGATTTCTTTTGTGGATTTTTGCTCAGTCTGAGTCCTAACAGATGTTCGGCAAAAGTGAAAAGCATTAATTGATAGATGGTGTTTTGAAATCTGTCAAATTCGATAAATTCAAATGCTATTCGATACTCGTGTAAGTAGATCTTTTAGCAATCACGTAATCCGTGACAAATTTTAGCTGGGTACCTATTTTATGAGATGCTGAATATATCTGTAAAATAGAACCAAAGAAATGTATGAGTAAATTAAATAGAAGGTGCTCCCCCTATTATATGCAATTTTACATTAAAAAGTTGGCTGTTGTACACACTTTACACGAATTTATGATCAGAGAATTAGAGGAAAAACGTGCCAAAAGTGATAAATTCACTGACACTAACTGAGCAACTTAACGGAATTAAATCATACAAGAAAAAAAAACGAAAAAAGCGAGGCGAGACTTCAAGAAAAGTTTTTAAATTATGGGAAGACAAGTGTTTGACCTATACTGCAATATTTAAGACCGAGATAGGTCATTGTCTAGCTCCGGTCCAGTAAACCGGAAATTCCTGTCTCACCACCATTTGGAAAATCCGGTTCAATTTTCCGACTGGATTCTTGCCATGGTCATGGTGACAAAGTTTTGTACGATGGACGGGTGTTATCCGACAGAGATATCTCATATTTGAGAGAATAGACGCATTTAATTAAATTTTCTTGCTTACAGACATATTTTGACTTGCTAAGTGCCAAACAGCGCATTTCTCTATAAGAGAAAATGTAATTACAACTGTCTTTTCCCTCTGTTATAAGAAAAAATTCAGTCCGATATCCAGCATGACGTCACCATGGCCATTTACCTAGTTATATCTCATTCTATGGTTTCTCTACTTTGCAACATCCTTTTGAGACAGAAACAAAGAGACCCTTCACTGGCACTTTGACAATGGTGGAAGCTTTTACCTCCGGGATTCCAACATTCAACTTTTGACTTGCCTACTAGGCGGATAGTCAACAACGTGCTGAAAATATAATTTTGCTGACAAACCGAAGTTTGGGAAACCTTGACTCATTACGCCACCCGAAGCTCATCTTTCACCTAGTAGGTAAGATGACTGTTACTTCCTTGCAATTTTCCATGAGGAAGTGTTGAATCCCCGAAAGTAAAAGCCTCCACCTGTCGCCAAGAGATCAGTAGAGGGTCTCTTTGCCTCTGTTTTAAGAGCGGAAACCATCAGTAATCCATCAATCTGGGGTAATATGGCACAATTTGGGGAAAAACCTGGTGGAGGGAAGTAGAATTTCTGGCTGTGAATGTTCCCTGAGAAACCTAGTGAACAGTACTCTTGGTAGTGACAACCATACATCCGGAAGCTCCACTATGATGAATATTAGATGGCGGAATCTACAAGTAGTACTGACTTTTTGATTTCCCTTTGGAAGCATCCATAGCCAGGTGATCTGGTATCCACCAAACAGGTTTTTATCCGTAGTCCGTAGAACTATTTATTTCATTGGAGGAAGAGTGCTGCCATGCTTGCCATTCATGTTCCTTTGCTTATCTGTGTTCTCTCCTCCTAATGATTTGAAACTCTGTATTGATGGTGACAGTTGAAAAACACGTACTCTGGTGGCGAGGTTTGGATTCCTCCGCTTTTGTTTTTCAAATAAAAAGGAAAGGAACATCACTGCTTGAAAAATTTAAGAAATAATCCGTATGAAATGAGAAAAATGCAATGAAAATTTCAAAAAATAATATTAATTGGTTTTCTATCGAAAACATAGTATATTACAAGGAATTTGCAACGTCGCGATTTGAGGTACGTGTTCTTCAATTTCACATCGATATATTTTATTAGTTCACAGTTCTTCGTTGATTTTTGCCGACTGTTCTTGAGTAAACTCGCGGTGTTAGTTTGAGTCTCTGAAGAGCAATCGTGCGTTCTGACTTACGATGAATCCTCAAGTCATGTAGGGTAGTAAAATACTACATTTTGAACTCTACAGGGTGCGCCTAGGTAAATATTAATTCAATAAGTCAACTGTTTTTCTTTTTCCCCAAAATATGTAACAACTTAATTCTGGAAATTGAATGAAGTTTTTCGTAATTCCCATCTGTCTTACTTTTAGAGAGGAACGCCATTTTACAGGCACTCTATTAGGCTCACCAGTTTAGCTGCTATTCAGGTCGCACACCTAGCTGATGAAATATTAAGAAGGGGGTAAAGTGGTACTGGATTCACACCATTTTTTGGAGTAAACAAAGCCAAACATTTCAAAAATGTCAATTAAAGTAAAAATTGCTGAGCTCTAATGAGAACCAGGACAAGATTGAGGGGGGAGAATGTTCAGCTCACGCAGTTTGCATTGGGATATTAAGTTGAAGTCAATCCGAGAGATCTGCATCATTTTGGGTCTTTTTAGACCTCATCATTAGATCACACCCGCCAATGAACCCAACTTAGCATCCCACAAAATCCATTACGGCATCAAAACGCCGTCATAAATTTTGGACTTTGCGGGACGCTATAAGTTGGGTTCACTGCCGACTGTAATCTACTGATGAGCGTTTTAGATCCCTCGGTGAGATCTCAACTCAATATTCCAATGCAAGCTGCCTGAGCTGAACACTCTACCCCCTCGATCTTACACTGGTACTCGTTAGAGCTTCACATTTTCTACTCTAATTGAAATTTCTGAACTTTTTGGATTGTTTTCCCCGTAAAATAGTGTGGATCCAGAGTCAATTTACCACCTTCTTACATTCAGTTTGGGCCACGTTTCATAGTGTTTTTTTCTCGTAAAATATTAAGTGTATATGTTTTTTAAAAGATATTGATTTAACGGCATCCCTCCATTTCAGGACTTTCATCCCAACGATAGTTTAAATTATTACTCATAAGCCGAATAATCCTAGTTTGTAAATAACTCAAAGTTTAGTGTTAGTCTTCTTTTCATTAAGTCTAATAAAATGTGTGATGTTCAATTTACGAGGATCATTTGAACTGTGAAAAAATTAACATTGTTATGTTTTAGGTAATTTATTTATTTTATTCGTTAAATTGATGAAGATTCAATGAACTGATGCATTCAAATATATCGCATTTTGTACAAATTATACTTTCTGATTTATTGTATTTTTTCCTCCACATCTTTTTTGACCTGAAACTAATAGAGCTTTGAAAGTCTGCAATCAATTCTCGTGTGTCAAGAACAATTGAGAAGCTCTTGAGGACTTAATAATACAGAAGAATATTACGAGGCGAGACATAACTTGTGTAGAAATTCGTGTGATTTGTAAATCCTTAAGTTCGCACGGAATCATTTTAATATTAACAAAACGCACATTATATTTTCCTTTACTATAATACATATTTTTTTTCATCAATTAAAATGAAAATACATACAGAGTGTGCAAACATTTCAAAGTCATGAATTGAAAAACGCTGACTCCACGATATTAAATATTAGAGCGTAACACAAAGCGGAGCGGCGGCGCACTGTCGCCTACAAACCTAACAGGGATACTTCACGCATTGCGCAATGCGTGAAGTATCCCTGTTAGGTTTGTAGGCGCCAATGCGCGTTTCGCGCTGGCTGCCCGCCCGCCCGCCCGCCGCGCCGCGCTGCAGCGTACCACGGCGCTTGAAGCAACTATTCCACACCAGAGGTTGAGAAACACAACACAGTATCATACGAAATTGAAGGCGCTCTAATATATTAGGAATGGCAGGCATCCTTCAAAAGTACGGAGATTTCCTTGCAAAATAAATCATGATACTACGGCCAAAAAAGAGAGCGGTAGTCCAAAAACTCACTAAGTCATAGCATCCGTAATTAGTAACGTTTAGCATACACATCATCGCCAGGCTGTTGCTTAATCGCCATCGGCTATAAAAGGCTACTAGGGGGCTACGCCCCCTGGCCGCTACGCGGCCCAACCCCCTGAAGGCGCTCCGCGCCATCAATGGGCCGCTTCGCGGCCCTATTTTTACCCTCCTATCAGTGTTAGTTTTATTTTTCCCCTAAAAAATTACGATATGAGGTATACTTTAATTTTAAACATTAATTAAAATTACTTTAAAATTAAAAGGACGCGTTTTGGAAGGACTGCTTGATGAATTATTGCAGTAAAACAATGAACAACGATAGTCAGGTAAAAATCAAATTTTTCTTAAGTCGGGAATCGAACCCACGCTGAATTCATAGTGGACGCAATCGACGCGACGTCACAGACGACTCGGCCACCGCTCGACATGAAGTCGATGGCGCGAATCTTGTGTAGATAAGTGTAGAGCTGATGCGCAGGCTACACAGCTACTGCGCAACCTTCTCGACCACTGCGCATCCTCCCGCGCATAGCGGTAGCAGTACCGGAGCATTCTGTAAACTCACTCACTTTTATAACGTGATTTTAAAAAAAACCTGGGTCCTTTTTCCAAAATCTGATTACAGCGGGCTCATCTAGGGCCTATTACCTGTCGATTTACGCAAAAATCATGGAAATCGGCCCGGTAGAACGCTCAAACGAACTATGACAAAAAGTATAAATTTACATTGTTTAAATGGGAGAATCCGCAACTTTACCACGTAATATAAAAAAACCTGGGCCATATTTTGAAAATCTAAAAAGAGTTGGCTTATCTAAAGATAATTGCCCGTCGATAGCCGCAAAAATCATGAAAATCGGCTTGGTAGAACGCTGAAACTAAGCGTTACCAGTTTCGCAAAATTAGGAGGTCTTGGAGCTTATAGTATAGAGATAGATAAGAAATTGTGTTGCCTGGGGGGGGGGGGGCTGCCCCCCCCCCAGAAAAACAGGATCCTCCATTCCTCACCCACCCCCCGCTCTCTTCACCATGAGAGGTGGTCCCATGCCCCCCCCCCCCTCCCAGAAAAATTTCCTAGCTACGCCGCTGCTACCTACTATCATTTTCAATTTGTAAACATCAAATGGCGTTACGTTCTGCCGCGCTAAGGAATAAAGACTCCGTATGAACATTTGAAGTTTGCCAAATATTTGAATATTTTTCCGTAACATTTTCAGACTATTTATATCAAATCGTCAGTTGGCTGACATAAGGGCGTAACTACACATTGAGCTGATCCTGGAAAAGCATCGATATGTATGGAGGACAGGGTTCATTGCAGAGTGTAGTTACACCCTTATGTCAGGAAGGCGACGAAATTACGAAGGAAATTCTTTGAAAAATCGGAGGAAAAATATCTACGAATTTCCCCGAAAACTTCTGATTTATCCAAGGAAATTTGGCAACGGCTGAGGGTTTGTACGACGTTTTGCCTACGCACGGCAGCGTTGTCCTTCGTGACAACCGAGATTCGTGTTTTGGTGAGGTGTGACTGACTATGCCCCGCCCCTCCTTTTCCAAGTTTTTCCCCCAACGCGACGGGTATTTTGTCATCACCTCTTGGTCAACACCCAGACTCTTATCTCTCTTTTACTGCCGATTTCCTTTTCATCCGATACTCTTTAAGAGAATTTCCTCCGATGCCGCCGACCGGTCGCCAAACGGCCAGACAGGGATTCCGTCGAGCGGATGTTCGGCATATCTGGCCACCCCTGCCCCCCCCCCCCCCCCCCCCCCCACAGCCACCACCACCTCCTTACCAGGGACTGATCGGAGACGTTACGTGAAACGTCTTAGGCAGTCTGGTGGGTGAAATCGGAGGTGACGGTTCAGACCTCTACAGTGGCTTGTGATTTTAAGGAACTAATTTTTCTGTCAAGTTCGGTAGATCCTCGCTGTTATAATTTTGAAACGCTACTCATTCTGTCCAAATTCCACAGTTTGTTGAGTTTCTTCAAAGCTGAAAGTAAATGTCACTCGTATTCGTCGTCATTGAATGCGCTTTCGGTTACTCGTTTTCCGTGATACTAAAATGATATTTGGTTCGAGGATGGCATTTTGGAAGTCAGTTTGTTCGTATGTAAATCACTCCGTGTTTTTGGTAAGTCGGTTGCTCATATCATCAAAAATTGACCCGTGTTGGGTGCAGAAAGGGTATTCCTTGGTTGCGGTACTTTAGAATCTCCATTGTTAGTTTATATTTAAGAGAGGAAACTATTGAGAGAATTCTCTAAAATTTTTAGTTTTCAGCATTGTAAAATTGTAAAAGTAATCTAATAAAAATTTTAATGAATTTCTTACGTTTCCTTTAGTTATAGTGGCTGAAGTGTTAGGTAACACAGGCCCTGAGACATCGCAACCAAGAAATGCCCTTTTTTCACCTAATGCTTCAATTTTCCTTTTCAGTAAAGAAATGTTTTTACGCACAGAATCGCCTGACTGAAGAAGGGGCGATTGTTTCTTTTGATTTCCTCGAGATTTTTTCTTTAATCCTGAAAGTTTCGCAATCGGTGGCGTTACTGTTTTGTCACTGTATGAGTTATCGACAAACTTTTTTCGTGATACTTTTATGATATTTGATTTGGGGATATCGTTTTGATAGTAATTTATATTCTTACCTGTACTCCCTTAATGTTCATTTGATACGTCAATTGTCTGAATCGCAAAATACTTTAACGATTTAAAACTAGATGTGACCATCTACAACCTCTGACTTATGAAGCTTGAAAGATGGGGTGGGGAGGGGGTCTTTTGATTTTTCCTTTTCCAATCTTATGGGATGATACAGTAATTTGTTGAATTTTTTAATTTGAGATTCGTTTTGATTTTCTTCGATAATTTTAAAACCTCAGACTCTAAAGGCCCTTTTCAGGAAGATCGCAGTGTTTTGATGAAGAACGACCCTTTAGAAAAAATCGCCTTTAACTCGCAGCAAAAAATTATTGGCGGCTAAACCGCAAAAAATTGCAGTTTCATTGCCTTAAATAGCAACATTATTTCGATATTTTCGTTGCTGTATGCTACTTGGGAATATTACACACCCACTTTCCAAATTTTCCGTAAAGACGTTAATAGCCTGTGACGCTGAATGTCTTAAAATATATTAACTAACGAACTAACTACATTAAACGATTTACAATAATATTAAGTTGGATTCATCTCTTAAGGCATTTAATTATTTCTTTTACAGTAAATATTTTCTGGTCTCTGCAACATTTGACAAGGCGGTGCTGGAAGAGTGAAAATGTTTACTTAGCATCAGAGCTGTTCCTGACTTTACAGATCATCCCTTCATCACGGTAAGATCTTCCTTACTCTTTCCTGCCTCCATAGAATTAATCATGAATGGGTAGACCATTGTCGATTTTTTTCAATTTTTGAAGTGAGCTGTCGAAGTATTCTTCCTCAAAGGCCGTCCATGAATTACGTAACACACTTTTTTTCGGCATTTTTTACCCTCTCCCCCTTTCCCCTCTTGTGACGCTTTGGTGACGTAGGTACCTTTCCTTTAACACGTGAAAAAAAAATGGCTTAACGCTCTCCTCGACACCTCCCCCCCCCCCCCCATACTGCCGTGCTATGGAAGAACGCCGTATGAACATTCGAGGGTTGTCACATTTCCTTCGGCAAAAACTTTTATTTTTAAAGAGAGTTATGAATATTTTCTCGGCAAATTGTCGGAAAATTTAGAGCTTTTCACAATTAATATTCTCCGAAAAATTTGAAGAATAATGTTCACGGATTGCCCTGAAGAATTGTATTTCATCAAAGAAAATTAGGCAACGTCTGAGGGCTCATACGGCGCGGCGTTCTTCCGTAGCATGACACTATAGCGGTACGTATTTAATGGACGGCATCTCACCGCTGATTGTCGCAGTCGTCATTTTTCATGTAAAATCAGCCTAACTGTATTTCACGTTGTCTAGTTCCCTCGGATAGACTGTTTTTGAAATACCGAAAACCAAGGAGTATATATAACCTTGAAACTTTCCGAGGGATAATTTTTAGATTCAGCGGAATAAATGTACACTCACTGAAATCAACGGCAGGATTCAGCTTTATTTTTTGTCAAATATAATATTAAGACGCAGCCCCTTTTGAATTACGTAATGCTGGCCTCACCCCGCCCCCTCCAATTTTCAAAATATCAGGAAACTCTGAGAAAACAGCTTGAAAAAAATTCGGGTTTTTTGGAGATATTCCGCTGAAATACAACGGCAAGAGATCAACAGAGGTGTGAAGAAAGGGTCACGGGTAGAAAATATTCATTCGGGAAGGGCGGGAATTTCAATTATCTGCACGTTGTTTTTAAAGTCCCCCCCCCCCCGGCTCGAATTTGTCATGTAACGCTGAGCTTGACCCTTCCCCCATGTAACGCAACGTTACGCTGGTTTAACCCCCCCTCCCCCCTAAGTTTGTTACGTAATTCTTAAATGGCCCCTAAAGTATTCCATGGTAGTTTCCCGCTTGAAGATTTTGGGGTTGCGGGTTTATACAGATTTTGTTAAGGCCACCCGTGCTGTAAAAGAGGTTGTTTCTAGGTTTTTTTCAGCCTCCCCCTCCCCCTCTATGTCGCACCGCCGGCCAGTTGGAAAAATCAGGTCCTTGTTTCCGTCTGATCGCGTCGGCGTCGTTAAAAAGAGAGCCAGACAGCTTGTTTTGCGTAGGAAATCTAAATAGACGACAGAGTCTAGACAGGGTAACAATGGAACCGGCCTGAAACGGCAGGTGGAGCAGCCAAAATTCGTTTCCCGAAACTTCGAATCGGTTACATGAGAGAGAGCGACAAAGAGACTTATCGGTTTCCCGTCGGAAGAAGTGTCTCTGAAACGGCAAGAGTAGGAGGGCCGGCCCCCACAGCCCCACACACACGCACACGTTTTTCGCCGAACCAGAAGTCTCGGCGCGGCGCGGCGGTGGTGGTTTCAGACCGTTCGAATACACGTGCGGACACCCCCCCCCCCTCTCCCCTTTCCAAAGACGCCCAGCCTATGTTATTTTCCTTTGCCGGTTGTCCGTCTAAGTCAGAGATTGCTTTCCACATGCGCGCAGTGTCCGTCTGGTGGCAAGCAGCCTCGCTTAAAATCTTTATTCCATTCATTATAGTGTCAAAACGTTTCCTCTACGGTTGTGCTGCTCCTCTTTTAGTGCTCGTCAATTGTTTCCGAGGACATTTCAAGATATCGTGTGTAAATCCTCGCTGAATTTAATCGTGATGAGAGGAGACATTTTCTTTGTAACAAATTCGCGATCTGATCAGTTCACCCATGTGTTAAAATCTCGATTGCACCGCACGCGCCGGCCGTCCGTGATTTTTGTAAACTTTTAGGAGCATTCCGAAGGCTCCGTTTGCGTTCGTGAAATTCATAAGCGACTACATGTGCCTGCCCTCTCCTAATCGTGAACAATTAGCAGCTTCAGCTATATCTAAAGCCGAGTGAGTTTATCTAAATTCATTTTTTCTATGAACCGTCGGGTTGGCGGACAGTTGGCTTGTGTTTTTTATTTTGTCCGCCTAATATGGAACTTCAATATTTTATTTACTACTTTATTTTTTCTCCAAGTTTTGAATCAATGCACAATTTCGCAATAATTAAAATATTCATAGGGCATGAGTATTTAAATGCTCAAATCGGGAAATACCTAAGGTGTATACTGTTTCAACTAGAAACATGTCCCTGAGTATTTATGCAAAAATTGAACCGTTCTGGGGGCGATGAGTCAAATTTTGCTGATTTCCTATTCCAGACAATTGATTGCGGGTGGAAATCATTTTTTTTTTCTTTCTAATATTTCGCATTCTGCAGAGGTGATGTAGGTATGAGAGAGGTATCCTAAGAGTAAAATTAAAATGAATTTATTCACTTGTTCCTGCATCATGAACTTGGCCTCAAAAATCACAAATCATGGATTACGAGTACTTGGTTTTTTAATGTGGTTTAAAGACGATTTTTAAGATCGAGTCACTGTGATTACTTCTACCGACAAAATTTCCCCCACCAATCTCCCCCAGCGGCGTGGCGTGAATTGCGATATATCGATTGTTATGCCATTTAAATCTATGGTAAAGAATCGATTATGAAGGTGTTCGCTGCGAACACCCTGTTTATCGATCCTTTTCCATGGGTTTAAATGGCATAAAAATCGATATATCGCAAAGCACGCCCCGCCACTGATCTCCCCCTGCGCTATCTAAATCCTTGTATGTTTACTGTCCGTTGACTCTCTCCTTCTTCGTCAATTTGTCCCCCCCCCCCCCCCCCCCCGCGAAAGGACGTAACTCCATTTCAACGTTGCCAAATTTCTCCTCGCGAATTGCATATTAACAAGGAAAATGTTGGGCAGTTCTAACCGAAAATTTCACCGATTATTCCTCGGATTTAATGCGAAATTCAGAAAACTTTTGACGAAAAATTGCTCAGGTACTTTTAGTAAAATAAATTAATTGTTTCAAACAATTTGGCAACCTTGGAATGGAGTTACTCTCCTTCGTCTGAACGACGACGAATTGGACCTGCCTCTCATGAAGGAGAAAAATCACGGATGTTTTTAGGCATTTATTATATGTGGCGTTTCAGCCAAAAAATTTAAGTATGACAGAAAATCTGCAACGTCGCCAGCCGAGCCACGCGGTTTGGGTGATTGCGTCGTCGACATGAGGTCAATACTCCATTAATTGAAATGTTTGCCCCTTGCCCCTTCATTGGCCTCCATAAAACCCGTGCGAAATGAAGGATGCGACTTATCGAGCTTCTGTGTGTGCTGTGGTATCACTCAATATTGAAGGCACTTTTTCATTCGTGGAGCCTATCGTCGTCGCGTTGCGCTGAATGTCTCTGTCAGTCGTCATACCTGTCATTCACTTTTCGTTGGAGTTTCTCCGCAAATACGCGGTCAGTGGAGAAAAGGTTCAGCTTGAGGCCGTTTTGCGCCCGTTCCCTACAAGGGGAGAGGAATAAATACGCCTGCCAAAATGCCTTCAGTAATATTCAAACGGCTCTTGTTTTCTGTGTTGAATTTTCCGATTTGTTTCTACTTACTTTTATAGTCGATGCCACTATTAGGATCAGCAACTGTTTCTCTCATTCAGCGAAAATCTAATTGCCTTTGGACATGTCCATAGACTGATTTAGTGGCTAAGTCATAGTTGAATTGTAAACATACACGCAATTACCGAGAAAGTCAATAATTTTACCGGGATTTCTCGGTACAATTACCAATTCCATCAATGGTAATTTTACCAAGAAAAAACTGGGATCGAATAGAACACTGAATTCTTGGTAATTTCACCCTTTTCTTAGTAAATGTACAGAGATTTTTTTTTCAGTGTACATGTCAAAATATCGTATTTTGAAAAACTTTAAATACCACGCTCGAGATGGTCATCCGGCGAAATTGACAACAAAAATTATCCTCTGTCGATCCTCTCTCTTCATCTGATTGTGAGTTCAGATAAGAGATTTTCTCTGACACCCGCGCGTCGCCGCGCCGGTCGCCGCCGGTCGCCGCCGGTCGCCAAATCGAGATTTTGCCAAGCGGAGAGGGGATGTTCGGCGTGTCTGAATACGCACTGGCCACCTCTGTGACAGTCCCCCCTTCCCCCTCCGGATTAAGATCGGAAACGTCAAGTGAAACTTCAGGCACGTGTGGCAGTCGGGCACACCTCACCGAGAGAGACTGTACAGTTATAGCTCATGATTTTGAGGAACTGATTAATTTTCCTGTAAAATTCGATGGTTCGTCGCCCCGAGAAATGCGCTTGTGATTTTGAAACTCTACCTTTCTGTCTGATTCGATAGTTTGCTGTGTATCACGATATCAGTAAAGTTACTATTTTCTCACTCTCGTCGGTTGCCATTGTGAAAGTTTCCGGTTGAGCCTTTTTTCCGTGACGCGATAAAATGTCATGATATTCGGCTGGAGGATGTCGTTTTGGAAGTCATTCTGTCCCTGAGTATACTCTTCAGCAGTGTTAAATTGGTGAGTTACTTGCTTTATGGCTATGCATATCACTGAAAATTTCATATCATTGATGAGAGTGTGGTTGCGTGTAGTATGAGACAGAGGCGATTGCTTACAAGGGTGCAAATTGTGGAAGCTGAGAATTTTTAGAGAGTTTTTAGATTTTTCAGTTTTCAGATTTTCAATTCTTATGAAGTAATGCTTTGGCATTCATTCTAAAATTAACAAAAAACTCGATAAAATTTCGACCAGCGGGTACGCGTTGACCTTTTCGCGAAAACCCAGCGCGTTGCAGAAAATTGCGGATGCCTAGAACAATTTGCACCCTCGATTGTTCATTTTGATTTTCTGGATATTTTTTATTCTTTAACAATTTGGTCGCGCTGCTATTTTCTCAGTCTTGTCGGTTGTCATTGTATGAGTTTTCGTTACACTGGAAAAAAAACACATCGGATCTAGAGTCCAGACTCTTGAAAACTTTGACAAGAAAAAATACTCTTGATTCAATCGGATTTTTGCTTGAATCAAAAGGAAATCCGCTTAAATTAAGAGGCTTGGTTCTTGATTTAAGCTAGATTCTGATTGAATCAAGAGTACTTTTTCTTGTCGATGTTTTTAAGAGTCTGGACTCTAGATCCAATGTGTTTTTTTTCCAGTGTAGTCGTTTCTCGTAGTATATTTATGATATTTGACTTCAGGATATCTGTTTGAAAGTCACCTTAGAAGTTATTTTATTCATATACCTCTCAGTGATGATTTGGTGAGTCACTTGCTTATACCACCAAAAAGTGTACAGTTTCGATGAAGATGTGGTTGATCAAGTAGCACTGATCGCAATAAATTGCATTTAGATGGTAAAATCCATTAAAATTGCATATGTACACTCTGTAAAGTAAATTAATCGTCGAGTCGAAACCATCTCTGTCAATTTGTCGTCCCCCCTCCTCCCCACGAAAGAACGTAACTTCATTTCAATGTTGCCAAATTTCTCCTCGCAAATTGCATACTAAGGTGATTCGATGGACGCCATATTTTGTGTCAGAACGGCATGCGATATATCGCATCAATTGGTTCCATTTTTTCAGCTACTCGTTATTTTTCTCCAATTTTGAGATCGCAATTCTGTTGTCAGGAGACTAAAGCACTCACTTACCAATTTTAACAAAGAAATTCAACGTAATAAAGGCGTGGTTTTTTCAGAGAGAAAACATCGCATTCGATACTGATATCGAAACGGCGCTCGAATGCGATATTTTCTCTCTAAAAAAACCGCTCCTTTATTACGATGAATTTCTTTGTTAAAATTGGTGAGTGAGTACTTTAGTCGCCTGACAACAGAATTGCGATCTCAAAATTGGAGAATAATGACGAGTAGCTGAAAAAATGGAACCAATTGATGCGATATATCGCATGCCGTTCTGGCACAAACTATTGCGTCCATCGAATCACCTTAATATCAAATCGTCGCTTGGCTGACATAAGGGCGTAACTACACATTGAGATGATCCCGGAAAAGCATCGGTATGTATGGAAGACAGGGTTCATTACAGAGTGTAGTTACACCCTTATGTCAGGAAGGCGACGAAATTACGAAGGAAATTCTTTGAAAAATCGGAGGAAAAATATCTACGAATTTCCCCGAAAACTTCTGATTTATCCAAGGAAATTTGGCAACGGCTGAGGGTTTATACGACGTTTTGCCTTAGCACGGCAGCGTTGTTCTTCGTGACAACTGAGATTCGTGTTTTGGTGAGGTGTGACTACCCCCCGCCTCTCCTTTTCCAAGTTTTTCCCCCAACGCGACGGGTATTTTGTCATCACCTCTTGGTCAACACCCAGACTCTTATCTCTCTTTTACTGCCGATTTCCTTTTCATCCGATACTCTTTAAGAGAATTTCCTCCGATGCCGCCGACCGGTCGCCAAACGGCCAGACAGGGATTCTGTCGAGCGGATGTTCGGCATATCTGGCCACCCCTACCCCCCTCCCCCCTCCCCCTTCCACCTTACCAGGGACTGATCGGAGACGTCACGTGAAACGTTTACGGTAGTCTTGTGTGTGAAATCGAAGGTGACGGTTCAGACCTCTACAGTGGCTTGTGATTTTGAGGAGTTAATTTTTCTGTCAAGTTCGGTAGTTCCTCGCTGTTAATTTTGAAACGCTACCTATCCTGTCCAATTCCACAATGCGTCGAGTTTCCCAAGAGTTGATAGTAAATGCGCTTTCGGTAGCCCTTCCGTGATACTTAAATGATATTTAGTTCGAGGATATCAATTTGGAAGTCAGTTTGTTCGTATGCAAATCACTCCGTGTTTTTGGTAAGTCATGAAAAATTGACCCGCGTTGGGTTCAGAAAGGCATTCCTCGGTCGCGGTGATTTAGAAGCTTCATTGTTAGTTTATACTTAAGGTGATTCGATGGACGCCATAAATGTGTCAGGATAGCATGCGATACATCGCATCAATTGGTTCCATTTTTTTCAGCTTTTCGTCATTTTTCTCCAATTTTGAGATCGCAATTTTGTTGTCAGAAGACTAAAGCACTCACCAATTTTAACAAAGAAATTCAACATAATAAAGGCGTGGTTTTTTTTAGAGAGAAAACATCGCATTCGATACTGATATCGAAACTGCACTCGAATGCTACTATATTTTCTCTCTAAAAAAACCACGGCTTTATTACGTTGAATTTCTTTGTTAAAATTGGTAAGTGAGTGCTTTAGTCTCCTGACAACAGAATTGCGATCTCAAAATTGGAGAAAAATGACGAGTAGCTGAAAAAATGGAACCAATTTATGCGATATATCGCATGCCATTCTGACACAAAATATGGCGTCCATCGAATCACCTTAAGAGAAGGAACTATTGAGAGAATTTTCCAAAATGTTTACTTTTCGGCATTGTATAATTGTCAAGATAATCTAGCAAAAATGTTAACGAATATCATGCGTTTGATTTAATTATAGTGACTGAAGTGTTAATGGAGACCCTGAGACACCGCAATCAAGAAATGCCCTCTCTGCACCCAACGCTTCAATTTTCCTTCTCACTAACGAAATGTTTTTACGTACAAAATCGCTTGTTTGAGGTATCTGTGAGGGGCGATTTTTCTTTTGATCTCCTCGAGATTTTTTTTCATCCCGAGAGTTTCGCAATCAGGTTACTATTTTGTCACTCGGGTCGGTTATCACTGTATGAGTTATCGGCAAACTTTTTTCGCGATACTTTCATGATATTTGGTATAATGATACAGTTTTGATATTAATTTTTATTCTTACCTGTATACTCTCTCAATGTTGATTTGATACGTCAAGAACCTGAATCGCAGGATATTTTAACGATTCGGAGGGGATTAGATGTGACCATATACAGCCTCTGACTCATGAGGCTTGAAAGAAGGGGGGGGGGGCTCTTCTGACTTTTCCTTTTCCAATCTTATGGGATGATACGGAAATTTTTTAATTCGAGATTGTTTTTGATTTTCTGCGGTAATTTTTAAACTTCAGGCTCCAAGAGGCCCTTTCCAGGAGGGTCGTAGTGTTTTGATGAAGAACGACCCTTCAGAAAAATTGCCTTTAACTCGCCGCAAAGATATTGGCGGCTAAACCGCTAAAAGTTGCAGTTTCATTGTATTAAATTGCAACATTTCTATATTTTCGTTGTTATATGCAACTTTAGGAATATTATATTAGACAATTTACACTGATGTCAAGTTATGGCTATATCTCTTAAGGCATTTAATTCTTTCTTTTACAGTCAATATTTTCCGGTCCATGCGATATTCGACGAGGTGGTGCACGAGGACTGAAAATGTTTACGCTGCATCAGAGCTGTTCCTGACTTTACAGATCATCCCTTCATCACGGTAAGATTTTTCTTACTCTTTTCTGCTTTCAGAATTCCAGGAAGAACCTCGCTCACCCGATCAAGCCCCCCTCGAAACAAATCCTAGCCACGTGCCTGGTGTGCGGGAAGAGGGGGGGGGGCGCTATTGAGCAAAGTGTGACGATACGTGACGGTTTTTAGAGATTATATTTCACAAGGATTTCCAAAGTGCTTCACAGCTTTATATCCGTGGTATTCCGGAGAACTTTTGATAGATCGGGGCTTCGTAAGGGTGCATCGAATCGAAGGGTGCACCCTAGCGAAGAGCAACTGTTAATCTTGTTAACGTAGCAAGCGTCCTTGGGTATTGAGAAAAACAGAGGTCGTTTACGGATTCAGCACTAATATATTACATAATATTCAACCATCATATTCCCAACATTTTTTTTGCAGACCTGTGTAACTCATTGAACCAAAATACGGTGAAAAAAAAGACTTTTTACTAAGAAAAAAATTTCAATAAAATCATTAACCTGTTTTCATATTTCCGGATATGTTTTCTAACGGGAAATATTCATTCGGGAAAGACGGGATTTTCAATTATTAGCACGTATTTTTTTTCAAAGCCCCCCTCCCCCGGCTTGAATTTGTTTTGTAACGCTGAGCTTGACCCTTTCCCCCCCCTGTAATGTAACGTTACGCTGGCTTAACCCCTCTCCCCCTTAGTATGTTACGTAATTCTTAAGCCGCCCCTAAATTATTCCATGGTAGTTTCCCGCTTTAAGATTTTGGGGTTGCGGGTTTTTTACAGATTTCGTTAAAGCCACCCACGCTAGTAAAAGAGGTTGTTTCTAGTTTTTTTTTTCAGCCTCCCCCTCCCCCTCTATGTCGCACCGCCGGCAAGTTGGAAACATCAGGTCCTTTTTTTCCGTCTGATCGCGTCGGCGCGGCGTCGTCAGAAAGAGACCAAGACAGCTTGTTTTGCGTAGGAAATCTTAGATAGACGATAGAGTCTAGACAGGGTAAGAATGGAACCGGCCAGAAAAGGCAGGTGGAGCAGCCAAAATTGGTTTCTCGAAACTTCGAAACGGTTACATAAGAGAGAGCGACAAAGAGACTTATCGGTTTCCCGTCCGAGGAAGTGTCTCTGAAACGGCAAGAGTAGGAGGAGGGTCGGGTCCCCACACACTCACACGCACACGTTTTTCGCCAGACCTGAAGTCTCGGATATTTCAGTTTCAGACCGTCCGAGTACACGTGCCACCCCCCCCCCCCTCCTTCCAACGACGCCCGGCCTATGGCATTTTCCTTTGCCAGTTGTCTGTCTAGTTTAGAGAATGTCTCCCACTTGCGCGCAGTGTCCGTCCGGTGGCAAGTAGCCCCGCTTAAAATCTTAAATCTGTTCATTTAAGTGTCAGAAAGTTTTTCCTACGGTTGTGCCGCCCCTCTTGTAGTGCTTGTCAATTGTTTTCGAGGACATTTCAAGGTATCGTGTGTAAACCCTCGCTAAATGTAACCGTGATGATGAGAGAGGCATTTTCTTTTCGACGAATTCTCGATGTGATCAGTTCACCCATGTGTTAAAATCCCAATTGTACCGCGCGCGCCGGCCGTCCGTGATTTTTGTAAACTTTCAGGATCATTCCGAAGGCTCCGTTTGCGTTCGTGAAATTCATAAGTGACTACATGTGCCTGCCCTCTCCTAATCGTGAAAAATTAGCAGCTTCAGCTATACCTAATGCCGAGTGAGTTGGTCTTAATTAATTCATTTTTCTATGAACACTCGAGTTGTCGGACAGTTGGCTTGCGTATTTCATCTTGTCCGCTTAATATGGGTCTTTAATATTCTATTTACTATATTATTTTTTTCTCTAGGTTTTCAATCTATGCATAATATCGCAATGATTGAAATATCCATAGGGTGTGATCATTTCAATGCTCGAATTGGGCAGCACCTAAGGTGTATATTGATATTTCGACTAGAAACATGTCCCTAAGAACTTATCCGAAAATTGAACCGTGCTCGGGGTGACAAGTCAAATTTTGCTGATTTCCTATTCGAGCAGGACAATTGATTGCGGGTGGAAACCTTTTTTTTTCTTTCTGACATTTCGCATTCTGGAGAGGTGGTGATGTAGGTATGAGAGAAGTATCCTGCGAGTAAGATTAAAATGAATTTCTTCACTTGTTTCTGCATCAAGAACTTAGCCTCAAAAATCACAAATCATGATTTACGAGTATTTAAAGACGATTTTAAGATCGAGTCACAGTGATTAATTCTACCGGCGAAATTTCCCCCACCGATCTCCCTCTGCGCAATCTGCATCAGTTCATACTCGTATTTTTTTAATTATAAACTTAAAAAAGCTCCTAATCCTATGTATAACCCACAGACATATTTTCTCCCATTTCGAAATTGTGGCTCCCTATTTTCACTTTAAATCATAGCTCTCATCCCTTTGATACATTTCGATTATTTTCTTTTCGTTTTATTTTTCAGATTTTCCAGCTTCACAACTGGTCTGTTATGAACTTCCGAGTCGCAAAAGGTATGTAGTCTTATTTTTTGTCATTACCGTATGTTTGGATAATTCAGCTTCTTCCCATCATTTCAATATTCCAACGATGCGTAGACTTAACTTTTTTCTTCCACATCACTTTTCGTCGGCAGGGATACCATTATTAACCTCATTCAAATTCATTCCTTTTATATCTCATTTATATTCACCCATTTTCTTTGATTTTCACGGTGTTTCCTGCTATATTTTCATTTTTCTTATTTTTTTTTCAATTTCCTCTGACAAATTATTTTCTCTCCCTGCTTCATTTTTCATGTGGCAATTTCGACGATTCTAAATCCTTTTACATACTGTCTGTTGACTCTCCTCTTCTCCGTCAATTTGCCCCCCCCCCCCCCCCCGAAAGGACGTAACTCCATTTCAACGTTGCCAAATTTCTCCTCGCAAATCGCATATTAACAAGGAAAATGTTGGGCAGTTCTAACCGAAAATTTCACCGATTATTCCTCGGATTTAATGCGAAATTTGGAAAACTTTTGACGAAAAATTGCTCAGGTACATTTTAGTAAAATAAATTAATTGTTTCGAACAATTTGGCAACCTTGGAATGGAGTTACTCTCCTTCGTCCGAACGACGACGAATTGGACCTGCCTCTCATGAAGGAGAAAAATCACGGATGTTTTTAAGCATTTATTTTATGTGGCGTTTCAGCCAAAAAATTAAGTATGACAGAAAATCTGCAACGTCGCCAGCCGAGCCACGCGGTTTGGGTGTTTGCGCCGTCGGCATGAGGTCAATACTCCATCAATTGAAATGTTTGCCCCTTGCCCCTTCATTGGCCTCCATAAAACCCGTGCGAAATGAAGGATGCGACTTATCGAGCTTCTGTGTGTGCTGTGGTATCACTCAAAATTGAAGGCATTTTTTCATTCGTGGAGCCTGTCGTCGTCGCGTTGCGCTGAATGTCTCTGTCTGTCGTCATACCGGACTTTAACTTTACAATGGATTTTTTCCCGCAAATACGCGGTCAGTGGAGAAAAGGTTAAGCTTAAGGCAATTTTGCGCCCGTTCCCTACAAGGGAAGAGGAATAAATATACGCCTGCCAAAATGCCTTCCGTAATATTCGAACGGTCCCTCTTGTTTTCCGTGTTGAATTTTCCGATTTTTTTCTACTTTCTTTCATAGTCGATGCCACTATGAGGATCAGCAACTGTTTCTCTCATTCAGCGAAAAACTAATTGCCTTTGGACATGTCAATAGACTGATTTAGTGGCTGCGTCATGGTTCAATTGTAAACATACACGCAACCCTTACTGGAAAAAAAGTCTCTTGGATCCAGTGTCCAGACTCAAAAAAAATTTGACAAGAAAATATACTGTTGATTCAATCGGATTTTTGCGTGAATCAAAGGGAAATCCGCTTAAATTAAGAGGCTGGCCCTTATTCAAGCAAAAATCTGATGGAATTAAGAGTATAGTTCTTCTTGTCGAAAATTGTAAGAGTCTGGATTCAAGATCCAAGACACTTTTTTTTTCCAGTGTTGCCTTTGATTCGCGTCGTTCGCGTCATGGTGGTCAAATGCACTTATGTGTTTCTTACGATCTACATTTTGCCCTAATTGAGTCCTTAATTCATTTAGGGCCTAACAATGGCTAAATTGTAATGAATTAACGCAATTGACTCACGAAGAATTTGCACGTTAGGTCACATTCTTTCTGGTTTGAACCAATACTTTGATATTATGTATATCAAATGACGTAATCACAAAATCAGTCATTCTTGCCATTCAAAGAAGACTATTTTTAAGAAAATTCTTCCCATAAATTTCATACAGGGCCACAGGGGGGGGGGGGGATATTTTATGGTATCAAATATCACGCTCATAATCAGTTAGAACTCATGTCGCTTGTGATATTTCGAAATTCTTGATTTATGGATTATGCAATGCAAACCTCTAAAGATCTAGATTTTGAGCAAATTCCGGCATTGATGGAAACAATTCTCCTCAAGATCCCTCCACGGGTGCAGCATGTTCACTAACTAACGACCAATCGGTCGTTCGCAAACTTCGTAGACATTGTGAAAATTGCGTAGGCTACAACCTTGCATAATGAATTATATAAAATGTATTCCTTTTTGATGAAAACGCGCTCCATTTTTGTGTGCACCTTCGGAACTTGTGTAGGCGCGCTGCCCTACGGATTTCCAAATAGCGTGCGCATTTCGGAACTTACAACGGGCAAGTTGCGCTAGTGACAGAATCGTGTTTTAATGATTGATCCTTGTAGATCAGCTAAAATTAAGAAGATCTGTCCAATCAGCATCTTTCTACGTTGAATATTAACCGAGATATCTTCCTTTGAAAAGTCGAATTTTTTAAGTCTTCCACCGCGGTAGTGCATAACCATAGAGTACTTAGAGTCGTAATGTAAGTGGGAGAGCTGGCGCCATGTTCTGCTCGACGAGTTCCGAGCCCGGTGTGCGGGGTCACTTTTTCGATACAAATTCGATCCAAAATGGCGGTGTGGAATATGGCCGAGTCCCCGTGTATCGCAAACAATCGATTATGTATCGAAAAAGGGACCCAGCGCCGCACAGGAATCTCGGAATTCGGGACCCGGAAAATGCTTAAAAGTGCGGCGCCAGCTCTTCCACTTGCATTACGACTCTATGCACTCTATGTGCATAACATGGTATGTACTAACGCAGTGGATGACGTCATAAATCGGGTTTTTTTGGCGCGATTTTTAGTTAATATGCAACGTAGAACGTTGCTGTTCGGACAGATCTTATTATTTTTAGTTGATCTGCAAGGATAAACCATAAAACACGAATTTGTGACCAGCGCAACTGACCCATTCTGCCGTGCTAAGGAAGAACGCCGTATGAACCTTCAGACGTTGCCAAATTGTGTCTGAAAAACACGAATTCCCCGGTAAATAACTTGTGAATATTTTTCTTCCAATTATTCAGAGAATTCTGTTCGTAGTTTGATCTAAAGTTCCTAAAAATTTCAAGGAAATCGTATAACTTTCCTCAAAAATGAACATTTTATCGAAGGAAATTTGGCAACTCTCGAATGTTCATGAAAAACACGAATTCCCTGCACTGGAAAAAAAACACATTGGATCTAGAGTCCAGACTCTTAAAAACATCGACAAGAAAAAATACTCTTGATTCAATCGGATTTTTGCTTAAATCAAGAACCAAGCCTCTTCATTTGAGCGGATTTCCTTTTGATTTAGGCAATAATCTGATTGAATGAAGAGTATTTTTTCTTGTTAATGTTTTCAGGAGTCTGGACTCTAGATCCAATGTGTTTTTTTTTCCAGTGTGGTAAATAACTTATGAATATTTTTCTTCCAATTTTTCAGAGAATTTTGTTCCCAATTTCACCTAAAGATTCTGAAAATTTGAAGTAACAATATTCATAACTCTCCTCAAAAATAGACATTTTGTCGAAGGAATGGCAACTCTCGAATGTTCATATGGCGTATTTCCTCAGCACGGCAGCATTAGCGCGAATCGCGAGTCAAGCAAGAGCCGAGACCTTTACTGGAGATCGGGTAGAGATCAAGGGATGTTTGAAGTATCCCATCAGTTTTGCAGGCACTTCCGGTGATCGTTTTTGCCGCAAATTCCAAAGTTTCCTAGAATTTTTTTCAGGTAGATGAGGTTCCTTTTCACAGATCCGGTCACAATCATGAAGCAACAAATCTTTCTAGCATATTCACAAACAATGAAAAAAAAGAGATAAATAAATGAAAAAAAAATAAAAAAACAAGAAGAAAACATCCAACATGAATATGTTGGAAAAGCGTGCCGAAGAACTGAAATCTAGTGTGTGCACTATTTCCATTTCAACGAGATGTGTATAAATTAGTACTCTCTGCAAATTGGGGAGGAATTATTGATTTGATACCGTTGAATGTAAATACATTTTATTGAAAATACATTTTATTGAATAAAGAAAGTAACATAATTATATTGGATGAACAAAGAAAATAACATCATAAATCATTTAACTGAATTGGTTCATTCAGAATTTCAAATTAAAGTTTGGAAATTGTTCAGTTTGTTGCGTCATGTTGGAGATTGCTCAGTTTGCAGCAGCAGAGTATGGAGTTTACTCTGTTTAATGAGTCAAACTTTGTCTTTTCTCTTTTCTTCGATTGATTTGTATTAAAATGAGACTTTAAGGTATCTTTTCTGGAAATAAAAAAAAAAACACAAAACAAAAAAAAAAAAAAAAAAAAAAAAAAAAAAAAAAAAAAAAAAAAAAAAAAAAAAAAAAATGCAACTTACACTCAGAGAATCAACAAGGGAACCTAACCTCCAAAACTCTGCCTTCCAATTGGTCGAATTGGAGATTGCTCACTTCGCTGCAGTTGTAACTATGGAGATGCAGCCAACTTGGGTTTAACCGCTTTTGAAAAGACGCTGATTCGCTAAATAGTTATGGCGGCATTTAAACTTCTAATTTAAATCCTCCGAGCGTAGAAAAGCTTATTTGACGTACCTATGAAAGAAAATAATACGGTTTCCACGGGAAAATGTTCTCAAGGGTTTCCAGTAACAGGATAATTCGGTTTCTCGATGAATGACCTTCAGGGCTTGACACTATAACGGTTCAAAAACGGAAGAACGGATCCGACGGAAAAAAAATTCGGACCGCCCCTTGAAAAGCATTGGTCGATCGGTGTGCTGTACTACAGTACATCCGAGTGATTTCAAAAAGCGAGCCCTATAGGCACGCTTAAAAAAGTTTGGTCTCTTTTCCGCTGACGTAGACTTTTAAGACGGAGTAGAAAAATCGGATGGGGCTATACGCGGGACGCAAGTACTCCGTTTCGATTTCCAAGTAGGCGAAATTGCGTATCCACGCAATGAAGGAGAATTTTTTTTCCGCTGACTTAGAAACTTTTAGGCTGTGTCCGCACCGAATATCGCCACAAAAATATCGAGGCAAAGATTGTGGATGGAGCCAAACGCTTGCTTAACACGACTGTCTCGACTTTCAAAGCGATAAAATTGCAAATCGACAAAATGAAGAAGAACTCTTTTCGACTGACTTACAATGGAGATGTTGCATGTGTGAGGAATTTGCGATTTGATTGTTGATTTTTCTGTAAAAGTTCGCGAGAAACACGATGGTGCCACTGGTTTTCTCTGAAATCAACTCCCAAGCTCAAAAAAAGCTCTCAATTTGAGGCCAAAATGGAGGGGATATCCCACGCTATCCTGAGAGTCCACCTCAGTATCAAGACAAACTCTCCATTCAAAGATAGGGAGCAAATACATTGACAGGGCTGCCACTTTATTTGGGGACTCTAAAACTGAAATCACGGCAACCCTGTCAATGTATTTGCTCCCTATCTTTGTATGGATAGTTTGTCTTGATGTAGAGGTGGACTTTCAGGGTAGCGTGGGATATCCCCTCCATTTTGGCCTCAACTTGAGAGCTTTTTTTGAGCTTGAGAGTTGATTTCAGGGAAAACCAATGGCACCATCGTGTTTTTCGCGAACTTTTACACAAGAATCAACAGTCAAAGCGCAAATGCCTCACACATGCAACATCTCCATGAGAGACATTAACGTAGGAGCAGAAAAGTTTGATAGGGCAAAACGTGTGATACAACTATTTCGACTTCAAAAATGATAAAATTCCATATCGACAAAATGAAGAACTCTTTCCGGCCTTCATACGTAGGGGCAGAAAAGTTTGATAGGGCAGAACGCATGATATAAATATTTCGACTTCCAAGATGATTAAATTGCATATCGACAAAAGCAAGGAGAATTTGTTCTCGGCTGACGCCAAGACTTTAACGCAGGAGTAGAAAAGTTGGATGGGTCAAGAGCCAAGCCAAGAGCCAGACTCCGCCGCGCCGCACAGTGGATCGAGTCAATTAGAGAGGTCGGACATGAAATTTTTGACCAAAACTGCAATTTTTGGTGTTTATTTCGACACATTATACATTTCAAGGGGCATTTTCAGAAGCGAATTTCTCGAGGAAACCAATGGAGCCACTTTTTAGACCTGAAAGTTTTGTATAAACGGAGTTATACGCGGTTAAAGTTTCCAAATTTTGTCCGACCACTCCTATTGACTCGATCCACTGTGCGCCGTGCGTAGGTGAGATGACGCGATGCGTGTAGTATACCTACAGTTTTGCAGGCTCTCTCCGCGATCGTTTCTCGCGCAAATTTCAAAGTTTCAGAGTCAGAATTACGTACCGACCATACATAGAAACTTTTGTGTTTATTTTCCGCGATGCGTTTTAAACCTCAGGGACTTATCAGCCCTTCTAAGGCAGAGCTTACAGTCTCCATGAGGAACAGGCTTTTAGAGGAAATTATCTTTTAATTTTGGCCTGATCTCACGGCGGCGTCTTATACCCCGGCCCCATTTTCATTGTTCATCCCTATTTTTCACACGTTCATATTTTCAATTTTTCTTAGGTATGACTAGGGCATGTGAGAGACATATAAAGTTCCGCGTGGAGTAAGAATTCTAATTAAAATGGCGCCCGGTAAAAGCCTTTTTCCTCCTACAGGCTGTGATCAGTCTTATAACAGGTCCATTATTCATACCTCATAAATGTCCGTGCATTTCCTCGAGATGGGAAAGGAGAGCTAACATGTTTGTTTAAGATTTTTTTCTAAGTATGTAAAACTAATCCAAAGGCATATTTCAAAGCCCAGGAGTGTTTTTTATTTTTTTTTTTATTTTTTTTTTTTATTAACAAGTTAAGACCCACAATTTGTGCACAGATGAGCAATCATTGTGGTCAGTGTAAAATTCCATTTGTTTGAGTCTTAGCAAGTCAAAGCAGCACAGGTTTCAATCAATTGCGATTACATAGCAAAATTACTGCTATTAAATCGGAGTGTTGAATATGTTGTCCATTCTTTGTTTGAAGGGACTTCTCTTAGTCGCGATAAGTTGCACTTTTTTTGTATTTCGAATTGCCTAACGGCCTCACTCATGAAACTATTAGATCGTTTATGATGGGACTTTATGAACCAAACAATTTAAAAATAACACAATTTAAATGATAAAAAATTATAATTTTTTCCATTGACTTGTACCATTCTTTCAAATTTCCGTTGCTCTATGCTTCATGGGAACGATAATATTATATTTATGGCATTTTTATTTTGGATTTATCTAATAAAGCATTCATTTCTTTCTTTTACAGTCAATATTTTTTTGGTCTCCAACCTTCGTCAAGGCGGTGCGCAAAGACGGAAAATGTTCACCCTGCACCAGAACCGTTCCTGAATTTACAGATCATCACTTCATCACGGTAAAATCTCTCCAACTCCCTCCAACTCTCAGAATGAATGGCGAACGAACCGACTATTTGTCTATTCTCTCAATTTTTCGAAGTGAGCTTTTGTAGTATACCTTCAGGAGCACTGTGCCGGGTTATTTACAATGTTTATTGTTTTGCGCTGAAACACTCATTTTCTGACTGTTGCGTGGTTTTTATCGTCTCCTGAAAAAATGTCATTTTTCCGAGATGGGTCGTTTTCGAATTAAATTCTCTCTGATATTCTGTCTTAGTAGACCCGAAAAATTGGAGAACGGAATGTCTTGAAAGTAAGAAATTCCCAGATTTTGCAAAAGCGCATACTTTTTGAATTTAACGGCAGCATTTAGTTTTATTTTCTATCAAATGAAATGAATCGTGAGAGTAATATAGGCCACATTTTGGAGTTAGACTAATTGAGCTTGAAGGCTTCCATTTATGAACGTATCTCAATCAAAAGGAACTGTCTTCATCGTAACCTGGGCTCTGACACTCACAGTCGCACGAATTAAAGCATAGCGGGGCTCTTGTCACAATGGAAATATTTTCTTTTGATTCAAATATGTCCACCTATGAACGAGTCCGAGGAAAATTATAAAGACCTTCCTCAAAGTAACGTTAACCAATTCCCCGCAATGGCGGCGAAAGGGAGGGAAAAATTCAAATGTATTCAGCATCATACACCAAACAGGGTTACACAAATTGCATTGATGAAAAACTAAGCAGGTTGCATACCCTCCAAATTGCAGGGTATTTTTGGAACTTGCAAAAATCAAAATTAAGGCCTCAATTATTAAGTGAATGCAAACTTGAAAAAGAGGGATGAAAAGCAATAAACAGGTGAATCTCAAAAACTGATTAAATTGACCTCTTTTAAGTAAGGGGCTTGGAGGACACTTGCAAAAAGTGCTGTTTTTACTAGTTCAAGAAATACGCGTGTTTAATTGTTCAAAATTACATGGAGCCTTGTAGCGAATAGAAAGTTGAAACTCATTTTTTGATGCTGAAAAATTAGATTTTAGCAGTGAATTTTTCACAGGGTATATTTTGGAGACTAGTTTTAGTTGAAATCATTAATATTTTAATTTTTTCATGAATTGCACATTTCCCACTTATCTGCCACACCCGTTACAAAAATTCGTTTGATGGACTAGGGTTTACTATTTGAATATTGCGCTATTTAAAAGATCGACACGGGATTATTTTTTTTCTGCCATAAAAAGCTTGATTTACTTTGAACGTTACATTTGATGACCGTCTAAATGCCGCGAACTTTTGGCTCCTGCATGGATTGCCCATTTCTTTACAACGCCGAGTGCTTGTCATGCATTTGCTAACATTTACCAGCTGCTTGAAAACCAATTTCAGAAGTTAATTACTATGGCTACTGGATTTCCTGGTGATCTTAATACTACATTATGCAATAAGGAACTACTATTTCTGGCTCATTCGTGAAAGCACCTATATGTATAGGAGCAAGTCAAAGTGATCTTCCACTTGAAGAGGAGAAGAAGAGGAAAAAGAATAATAAGAGAAGGAGGAAAAATAATATACTAAGAGAGGTAAGAAAAAGAGATAAAAGAAGAGAGAGAAAAGAGAGAAGATAGAGAAGAATAGGAAGAAAGAAAAGAGAAAGAAAACGTGGAGGAAAGAGAGGAGGAAGAAGAACAGAGAGAAGCGAGACAAAAGAGAAGAAAGAAGATAGTAATAAGGAGACTGGAGAGAGTGAAGTAAAAGACTATGAAGAAAGGGTGGGGGGTCGAGAGAGGGGAGAAAGGGATAGAAAATAGGAGGAAGAGAAGAAGAGAAAGAGAAGAAAAAAAGGTGAAAAGATAAAAAGAAGAGGAGGAAGAAGAATAAGAGAATAAAGACGAGAGGAAAGAGGATGAGAAATGAAAGATGAGAAAAGAGAGATGAGGAAAGAGAGGTGAGGAAAGAGAGATTGAAGAATAATTCGAGGAAGAGGGAGAAAAAGAAGAAAAAGGTCCAAGAGAGGAAGAAGGGAAAGTAAAATCAGGAAAAGAAGAAGGGAAAAAAACGGAAAGTGAAAGAAGGAGATGAACAAGAGTAAAAAAAAGAGGTGCCAAATGTACAGATTTAAGAGAATTGAACGGAAGCAGAGAGAAACGAGGAAGAACAAAAAAACAAGAAGAGGATGGAGAAAAAAGGACGATAAAGAGAAAGAGGAGGCACGCCTTTCTGCGTGGGAACGCAACACTAGTGACACATGTGCGCCGTTTTAAAAATGAGCCTTTAATATTAATTCCTCATTGCAAAATATAATTTTACATAATTAGGAATAAAGTAATGTTATTAAAAAGATTTCAGTTTTTTAATTCCTGAGCGGCAGGGATATATCTATCAAACGACGACGGTGAACCTACTAGACCGCGTATCTCGTTTCGATCGTACGAAGTCATCTAAATGGAGGGGGGTTATTGGTGAAAGAGGGATTATCAAAGTTTTCGTGAGTGTTCTACGTTTGGAAAATACAGAAAATTTAAAATGAAATTTGTCATATTATTATCTTCATTCTACATTCTATCGACAATCTCCACTTCGTTCCGCTTTTTTTAAATTAGTAATGATAGTTTCATCCTTGTTACATAATTTCCATAGCAATATATTATTATTTCTTTTAAACAATTTTCGTTCTGGGGCTGCAATGCTCCTTTCTCGAACTTAAATTTAGAAATTTTGCAGCGCTTGGACGTCTCAAGATTTGCCATTGATTGTGCGTAGCCTCTTGCATCAAAAAACTTTATCAATTAAGTGAGATTTATTCTGCTAGAGAAGAGGAGGAAGGAAAAGAGATAGAAGAAAAGAGAAGAAAAAGAGGTAGAAAAAAAGAGAAGAAAAGAGAAGAAAAAGAGGTAGAAAAAAGAGAAGAGAAAGAGGTGAAAAAGAGATGAAGAAGAGAGATGAAAAGAGAGATGAAAAGAGAGATGAAAAGAGAGATGAAAAGAGAGATGAAAAGAGAGATGAAAAAGAGAAGAAAAGAGAGAAAAGAGAGAAAGAGAGAGAAAAGAGAGAGAAAAGAGAGAAGAAAAGAGAGAAGAAAGAGAGAAGAAAAGAGAGAAGAAAAGAGAGAAGAAAAGAGAGAAGAAAAGAGAGAAGAAAAGAGAGAAGAAGAGCAGGAAGAAAAGAGAAAGAAGAGCAGGAAGTCACGAGAGAAAAAGAGAAAAGAAAGAAGAACAGGATGGAGAGAAAGAAGAAAAGAACAAAAATTCAATTAACTTTCGTACTTTACTTTTCAGTCCCTCCCCCTCCCAAATAAAGTGGTCTTAGGGATTTTAAATATTCTAGCGCCCAGTATTATTAGAACGGGGGGCGTACGCTACCGCAGCTTTTGGTTTGGGGTCGCAGTGAGTGCTTGCACTTCCGTCGGACGGTCGGCAGCCATGGCATCCGTTGAAGGCCGAAACCAATGACCCAGGACCCGGGTGCACGGTAAGGCCTGAGGGCGGTAGAGAAAAACCCCTTCGGTAGATAAAACATGTCTGAGTTGGCAGGGGTCCATGATGGCGGGACGAATAATTAAAATCTCTTCCTCATCTCTGGTTTTTTTCTTTCAGTTTGTGTTAGGGAGTGGATGGGTACAGGTCTAATGAGTATGTATGGGACTACTATCTTCTTTACTTTTCTTGATATTTCAAACGCACAATGCTCACGAAAATTCTATTCCCTCCTCTTTCACCAATAACTCCCATCCATTCATGTGACTTCATATGATTATCTTCATATCGTTTCTCTTCTTTTTAATTAGTAATGATAGTTGCACAATTGGTAGTTATTTTTCCTAGCAATAAATTAGAGCTCCTTATCCCTATCTTTTTCATCAATACGATTTTTGTTTTAGGGTTAAAATGCCCCTTTCTCTGGCATAAATTAATTATTAAAGAGAATAGAGGATGAATAAGGAAATAAAAGACTTGGGGGGGGGGGAGGAATTCCGTTGTAGAGAGTGGAATTGAGACACTAAAAGTGCAGTAGAAATTTAATAAATAATATAATTTAATGTAATAATACAATTTAATAAAAATAGAGCTTGATGCCATTGAACAATATGGCAAACTGCCTACATGAATTATTGAATTCGCCCGGAGATTTTATAGAAACAATTTTTTGAATCAAAGGAAAATATACAGCAAGTTCAGCTGTACAATTTAGAGTTGCAATGTACGTCCAGTGCTCTTATTTACCTATGTCCTAGCCTGACTGCTCATCGGAGCAAGCTACGCTTTTTAGCATCTAAAAGGCAATATCAACTCCATTATGAATACTTGTGGGTAAGACATGATAGGGGATATACGGATGAGAAAGGACGGACTCCATTATCTAAAGTTATTTTCATTCGAAATTAATTTGATTTGCAATCATTACAACATGCAGCCCCTGATAATGTCACGTCGAATCCTACAGCAGATGGCGGTACCGTTTTTGCCAAAGTTAATGAGTCATCTTTAAACTAAAGCATTTGATTAAATTTCAATCGGTGACTGTGCTTTATTTGAACTAGTATCTGAAGTTTATAAACATATCCATACCTCCCTTTTACTCCCTTGTACACATACTTTTTTACTTTACCGTATACAATTTTATTAAATTTCCAAATGCCAACATTTTTCTTTGCCAATTTAAATGGATGAGGTAATAAAAAGGGACTTTCCAAATTTAATATGTATGCAGATTTATAACTAATTGAAAAATTATTTAATGTAGCTCATATAAATTTTGAATCATTTGCATCTTGTTGGTATGAATCCGAACTAAAGTGGAAGTGATTACTTGGATGTAAATGCCCTCACTAAGACACGAATAAAGAGATGAAAAGGAGACGAAAGGAGACGAACAGGAGATGAGATGAAAAAGAGATGAAAAGGAGATGAAAAGGAGATGATAATGAGATGAAAAGGTATAGACATAGGGGAGATAGGTAGAGATAGGTATGGAGATAGGTAAAGAGGATAGATGAGTATAGGATGAAAAGGAGATAGGATGGATAAATAGGAGATGAAAAGGAGATAAAAAGGAGATGAAAAGGAGATAAAAAGAGATAAAAAGGAGATAAAAAGGAGATAAAAAGAGATGAAAAGGAGATAAAAGGAGATGAAAAAGGAGATAAAAAGGAGATAAAAGGAGATAAAAAGGAGATAAAAAGGAGATAAAAAGGAGATAAAAAGGAGATAAAAAGGAGATAGAAAAAGGAGATAAAAAGGAGATAAAAAGGAGATAAAAGGAGATAAAAAGGAGATAAAAAGGAGATAAAAAGGAGATAAAAAGGAGATAAAAAGGAGATAAAAAGGAGATAAAAAGGAGATAAAAAGGAGATAAAAAGGAGATAAAAAGGAGATAAAAAGGGGATAAAAAGGGGATGAAATGAAAATGAGATGATAATGAGATGGAAAGGTGATGATAATGAGATGAAACAGCGAGATACGATCTCTTCTTTATTATTTTGAGGGAGGAGAATGATGTCCATTACAATGAAGATCAATGTGGCAGCTTGAGCCCCCCCCCTCCTTCCAGTCAACAAGTGGCCATGCCCCGTGTCCGTTTTCCATCGAGCAGTTAATACAGTGAGGCAAGCTGTAGTTCGTCTCCTTACTTCTTCTTGGATACTTTGAAGAAGTCATAAAACGTGCATCGCCGCACAAGCGTTAAAAAAAGGAAAACCAGAAAACACGGCTGAAAGAACGTCGTCATGCTGCGTCGCTATCAATAATTGTGCCTGCGCACCAGCGCACCATCCATCGACCGCATACCACGCGTATCCCGATTCACTTCTCAGTGACTTTTTGTCGTGTCAGGGGTACTGCTAAAACGGTAAAAGTGAGGGAGAGGCAATGATTTCTAGGGGTTTGTCATCGCAGGCGTGCCTAGGTCATTTTGTTAGGGGGGCTGGCCCCCCTACCACCGGGGGGTCTGGGGGGTATGGAATACCCCTCAGTCCAAAGGGGTCCGGGGGGCCTCCTCCGGAAATTTTTTGAAATTTTAACAGTGTTTTGAGGCTTCTATGATGTAGATTTTCCATTCATTTCTGCCGAAAAATTACGTTTATTTTTTCACTTTCAGCAAAGAATACTCTCAAATTTTTGCATTGAATGGATCCGAAATTATTTTGAAAATTTGACTATATTTAGCCTCATTTTGAGGCCTCCATGATGAAAATTTTAGAAAATACTGAATGAAAACGGTGATTTCATTAGACTCCACAGGCATTCATTTTTCAGGCAAAAACTCAAAGAAATTCAGAAAAGGCTCGACCACTTAATTCAGAAGATCGATTATAATAATTGAATTATTATTTATTTTTTCAAAGAAATTTCACCGAAATATTTCTCTCAAATTTCTTTTGATTCTTTCAGAACGAGTGAAGAAAATTCACCGAAACAAATAAAAACCTGTTGGTTACACAAAAAGCGCAGGCGAAGACTCGCAACATGACAGCTGAAGATACGCATTATTCAACTGCAGTCATCGCCCTAGAGAGCGCAAACATTAGTTGATTTTTTCGGAGGCTCCGGGAATGAGAGAAAAATGGGAGATTTTTCAAACGAAGGATGTGATTCAGAGCCTCTGCAGTGCGAATATCTACTTTTTAACAGGTCACCGTGGACCTCCAGACACAATGTTTCGTCATTTTCTTTTCACCGGAAATCAAGACCGTTTTTCAAAGCGAGCGAGAGAGAGAGAGAGAGGTGAGCTTTCCTTGGAGCGCAGCACTGATGAGCTTACCGCGACTGGAGAGAGGGGGTGGAGAGGGGCAGAGAGGAGGGTATAGAGGAAGAGTTGGACAGGAGGTGCTGGTGCTGCGCTCACAGGCTGATCTGGCGTTTGAGCGTTGGCGAATGCCGTTCGATGGTGGCAAAAATGTAGGGCATTTACACACGAGCACGTAGCAGCATCGTCGCGTTTTCCAGAGCAAGGCCGTGCCTCTCTTTCCGCGGCGTCTCCTGTCCTGTCCCGTTCTGTCTTTGTCGCCCTCCTCCTCTTCCTATCTCCCTCTCTCTCCGGCAAATTCCATGGAAGATTTGGCAATTTTCACCTCGATATTCCTCCCTCTCTTTCGAGCGCTCCACTGATAGTGAGTGCTTCTTACTTTCAACCCGCTACTGGCATAGGGGCTCAACAGCTTAACAATAACATGGCGGAAAACTGCATCACATTTTTGGAGAATACACGGAGAAAATACTTCGTGCGTGGGACCCTAAGTTTAGGTCATATGGATCTCTGAAGTTTTCGGATTGAACATCTGAACACTTTAGGTCCATCTGCTAAGGTTTGGATCACACATCTGAAACTTCAGTTCTTGCATCTGAAGTACTTCGGTTCTCACATCCGAAAAACTTCGGTTCTCACATCTGAGGTACTTCTGAAGTTTCAGATGTGTGATCCGAACCTCGACAGCTAGACCTAAAGTGTTCAGATGCTCAATCCGAAAACTTCATAGATTCATATGACCTAAACTTCGGGTACCACGCACGAGGTTTTTTCCTCCGTGACTAGTCCATCATATCAGTACCCCGGAGCCAAAAAGTACCTAACTCACATTTTTGGAAAAATCCAGTTAGCGGCGTCTCCGAAATCACCATTAACGATTCCATTTCGATGTGTGTGTGGCACATTTGGTAGCTCTAGCTCATGCCGGTTATGAAAATATGGAGTTTCTAAAATTGCTATTTAAATCGGAATTAATGGGGCCGAGGCGCGATTTTGCCCTGATATCTCGAAAAGACTAAAATGGAGTTAGGTAACTTTCGGCTCTGGGGCACTGATATCATTTTCAATGCTTAGCATTGAGAACTAAGCAGAGTGTAATAAAAGTTTTCCAAAATATACACCGCTCACGATATTGTAGTCTCCGCAAATTAAATTATGGATGACGAACGTATTTTTCTATTCTGATTTTTCTTTCCAATTTTTATTTCAATCGAGGTGTATGTAGACTCGTCTGGTTTCGTAACTTTTGTGACGTTCAGCAAGTAAAAAATGCTTGCTGAAAGTTGAGAATTTTCGTCAGTTAATCACTTTGGTCTTGATTCGCTTGATCGCTGGCGTGGAAATCTAGGCAATAGAGAAGCTATGCTAGAAGAATAGGAGCTTTAAAGGAGGAGAACCAACTACCTAAAACGATTGATTGATTTCGATGAATGGACAAGCAATTATTCTGCAAAATGCGTCAAAAAGGCAAGGAGTCCTAAACGCACAGTTAGAAAAAAGAAAAAAATTAGCACGACCCTTCTAAACCCTTAGCAGTCGTGCAATTGCGTAAGAAAAGGCGAGGAGACTTGAACGCACGGTTAGAAAAAATAACAAATTTAACACGAACGTTTTAAACTCTTAGCAGTCGTGCAAATGCGTAAAAAAGCCGAGGAGACTTAAACGCACGGTTAGAAAAAATAACAAACTTAACATGATTCCTCTAAACTCTTAGCAGTTGGGCAAATGACCCGAGTCGAACAGGAAGGTGTCGAGTCACATGAAGACTCAACTAGGAAGAAGAGGTTTTAAGTTTAATGCTTTCATAAGAAGTTCAATGCGCATCTTCACAGTTAAATTCAAAATTGTATGTCTCGGCTTTGAATTTCTTGTATATGAGATAATAGACTGCTAGTTAGACGCAAATAATTACTCCGTCGTGCTAAGGAAAAACGTCGTATGAACATTCGAACGTTATCGGATTCCCCACGTCAAATAGGATACTTTTAAGGAAAGTCATAAACATTTTTTCTTTCAGTTTTGACATACTTTAGATTAAACTGTGAGTAAAATTTTCAGAAATATTGGAAGAAAAATATTCAAAAATTACTCTGAAAGTATAGAAAATATGGCTAAGTCTGAAGGCTCATCTATTGTTATTTCTCAGCGAGGCAGTACTTTCATTCAATTTCTTTCTAACACGTTCTCTGGTTCTCTTCTGTTTCATTGAGTCCGAATATCATTATTTCGAGCGCGCTGAAGGCTACAGCTAATTTTTTCACAACGTTTACACTGGAAAAAAAACACATTGGATCTAGAGTCCAGACTCTTAAAAACATTGACAAGAAAAAGTACTCTTGATTCAATCAGAATCTAGCTTAAATCAAGAACCAAACCTCTTAATTTAAGCGGATTTCGTTTTGATTCAAGCAAAAATCCTATTGAATCAAGAGTATTTTTTCTTGTCAATGTTTTCAAGAGTCTAGACTCTAGATCCAATGTGTTTTTTTCCATTGTATTAATAACATACTAGATTTCGTCCATGTGAACATATGTAAAACAATTGATATCTAGATCAAGGTAGGCTGCTCCACCTGAAATCGATTATTTCAATGGATTTAAATCGAGATGTCGCCAACTGGCGAAATCGCCACTGGGCCACCGATGACGATGGACCGTGCACCAATTGCATGCACCAGAATAGCACTAGTCCCCATGCCAGGCGACACGAACACATTCCCTCTCAACTAACTCTGGTTTTTCTCTTTCTTTCATACTTTATAAATCGACGCAGCAAGTATTTGGGTTAGGATCCAGCTGAGGAATCGAAAGGAAAGGAAACAAAGCGGGCTAACGAACTTGCCGGAAAACCGTGCCGGTTCACGCACGATTCGCGAAATTTTCAGGGGTTTTCTCCGGCGAAATATTCTAAAATTTATTCGAGCCGACAACGCTGTTCGTAAGGCCGACCGTCGGCAATCGGACGTCGGGGGTCCCGCTGAGTTGATTTGCCAACGGACGCGAACGTCCACGCCACCGGCGTTGCTGACGGGAGGGAAATTCTTTGCATTTCCCGTGAGGACCGATGAGGGTTTCTTCTGTTTTCGAGGAAATCTGACAACTCTGGATTTCGACGCTGTCGTTAGAACCAGAGGTGAGTGTCTTAGCGCCTGGACACCTCCCCGTCAGATTTGGAGCAAACCTGCAATTCTTCAATCTCTTCACATTGAATTCCGAGAGGATTTGGTTTCTTCATTCAATTCACACATATATTGCAAGAACGACGTATGAGCTTTGCAGTGCCGCTCCAATTGTACAACCATACGTTCACAATTTTGAGCAAACCATTCAAAAACACACGTGCTCATGATTTTTTGGTATGAATCAGTTAAAATTCGGTGACTTTTGGGGGTGAATGGATCACTAACTGGAAACAAAAGTCGCTTGGATCTAGAGATCAGACTCTTAAAAACATTGACAAGAAAGAATACTCTCGATTCAATCGGATTTTTGCTTAAATCGAGAACCAAGTTTCTTAATTTAAGCAGATTTCCTTTCGATTCAAGCAAGAATCTGATTGAATCAAGAGTATTCTTTCTTGTCATTGTTTTCAAGAGTTTGGACTCTAGATCCATCCATGGGACTTTTTTTTCCAGTGCATATATCGTACGAATTTACGCATTCTGATAAATCGATGGCTAAAGTGCGAAACCATATATTTCCATTGCGGGGCTTTATAATGTTCGCTCCTATTTTATCTTTTCGAGGAGACACGAGTTTACTTTATAGCTTGAAATTTTTGCAGGAAGAACGCCGTATGAACATTCGAGAGTTGCCAAATTTCCCTTGATAAAGCAAGTATTTTTGACAACATTCATCCGTATTTTTCCTTGAAATTTTCGAATATTTCGGATTAAATTGCGTACAAAGCTGTCTGAAAATTGTGGAAAGTAATATTTACAATTTTCCCGGTAAATTCGGTTGTTATCGGAGGAAACTTGGCAACGTCTGAAGGCTCATACGGGCGTTCTCCCTGAGCACGGCAGTGAAGCAGCGCAACCTTATACAGGGCCCGCCCCAAGATCCCTTCGATCCACTATACGTGATAAATCAAGACGACAAATGGGTCATGAAAGGTGCGGATCGTTGGCTACAAAGCTCGGCTGATTAATTAGCCGGAATGGAGTGGCATTTGAGCGGGAGGCTCTTTAAACGGTCCCAAGTCCTGTTCGCCGTCCGGTGTCCCCGCGATTATAAGAGCGACCGCGGTTTGCGTTTACCTTCTACCTTTTGGACAAGAACCACGGAACTCCCTCGGAAACCTGATGCAGTTTCGCGGTTTTTCCTAGGCTCGGAAGACGCTCGAGTATCATTTGTGTTCGCCGCACTAGTTCCTATTTCTCCACGACGCGGCGCACGGTGGTTCAAACGTTTAATTTAACAGATTTTTATAAAAAATGAACCGTTGAAAGCATACAAATATTGCAAACCGGTTTCTAAGTCGCTGATTACTAGTATGATGTCTATTTGACTAAATCGATGACCAAAGTGCGAAACCACGTATCTCTTTTTGCAACGTTCACTGGAAAAAAAATAGTTTGGATCTAGAGTCCAAACTTTAATAAAACTGACAAGAAGACATACTCTTGATTCAATCCGATTTTTCCTTGAATCGAGGAGCCGAGCCTCTTGATTAAGGCGGATTTTACTTTGATTCAAGCCAAAAGTCCGATTGAATTAAGAGTATTTTTTCTTGTCAATGCTTTCAAGAGTCTGGACTCTAGATCCAAGCGACTTTTTTTTCCAGTGTCGCAGACTTCTTGCCATAAGATGTTTTTTCCTTTAAAAAACTAGTCAGTGAAAATTCTTGAAAACTTTCTTGGTTTTTATTCACTTCAGTGGTCCGTAACGAAAGAATTCGTCAGGTGAAGAAAGTTAAAAGTGACATCGTGCACTACGTTTTGTCCAGGCAGCCGGTGTGGCATGGACATGTGTAAAGCATATCGCATGAGAGGTTGCCTAACAAACAAATAAACAAATAAACAACAACAACAACAACAACAACAACAACAACAACAACAACAACAACAACAACAACAGCAGCAGCAGCAGCAGCAGAAACAACAATAATAATAATAATAACAACAACAACAACAACAGCAGCAGAAACAACAACAACAACAGCAACAACAGCAACAACAACAACAACAACAACAACAACAACAACAACACAACAACACAACAACAACAACAACAACAACAACAACAACAACAGCAACAGCAGCAGCAGAAACAATAATAATAATAACAATAACAACAACAACAACAACAACAACAACAGCAGCAGCAGCAGAAACAACAACAACAACAACAACAACAACAACAACAGCAACAACAGCAACAACAGCAACAACAACAACAACAACAACAGCAGCAGCAGCAGAAACAACACAACAACAACAACAACAACAACAACAACAACAACACAACAACAACAACAGCAACAATAGCAACAACAGCAACACAGCACAAACAATAACAGCAGCAGCAGCAGCACCAACAACAACAACGATGACAACGACAATCAAGTTTTGGATTGTGTACCACCCGGAAAAAGGCGATGGGGATGCCCCATGAAAGGATGGCGGCAGGGCGTTGACGAAGAGATGTTGCGTTGTTAGTTGCCCGATAACCTCTGAGGAGGAAGGCCCTGAGGTATTCGGGTGTCGCAGAACCATAGAATAATAACTAGAACGCCGGAGTGCGTTGTAGGAGCGCCTTTAAGTATATACCTTCTCCGGTGGCCGTTTGATTATTGCCGCTGAAATTGGGGCTCCGGAATCATTGTGCGCCGCGGCTGCTTCGGTCTCGGCCCGGAGCTTTCTCGGGAATCCGAGCCCGACAATCAGCTCCAATGAGCCAATAATCTTCCGATTGGCTTTGAAAAACGGAACATTTTCGCTGCGTAACTTTTTTATGCCCGGAACCGTTGCGTTCCGCGGGTAATCTCCGCTAACGTTCCTAAGCCCCGCTCCGGAACAAGCCACCAGGCTCCAAGCTCCGAGATCGCGAAAATTCCCGCTTCCCATTCCCATTCTGCCGTGCTAAGGAAGAACGCCGTATGAACATTCGAGAGTTGCCAAATCGCCCCGGATAAATCATGTTTTTTTGAGAAAGATTATGCGTATTTTTCCTTTAAATTTGCAGACATTTTAGACAAAATTGTGAACAAAATTATTTGAAAAAAATTGAAGAAAAACACGGACAATGTTTCCAGTAAATTAGGTTTTTATTGAAGGAAATTTGGCAACGTCTAAAGGCTCATACGGCGTTCTTCCTTAGCACGGCATCATTGCGCAGTACTAAAACCGTGTCATCTATCCTCCTCACACGCCCCCTCTTTCTCAAATTGTGTCCTTATTAGCTCAATAATGATTACTATGGCCGCACAGTGGCATGTGGCCGATTAGGCTAGCTTTTAACGGAGGTCGAAAGACAGAAGACCGGAGTTCACAAAAGATCCATCATTCAGTCATTAATAACAGAGCTTTTTATGAAAGTTTCGTATGAGAAGTCTCGCAAATTTATGGCAGTTTTGATTCTACTTTAAAAAAGAAGGAAAAACCTCAGAAAGGACCTTCAAACCCTCTCCTTTAGAAAGGAGAATTTTTCTAACGAACGTCGCTCAATGACTGACTCGACTTGAACGCACGGTTAGAAAAAATAACAAATTTATCACGAACGTTTTAAACTCTTAGCAGTCGTGCAAATGCGTAAAAAAGCCGAGGAGACTTAAACGCACGGTTAGAAAAAATAACAAACTTAACATGATTTCTCTAAACTCTTAGCAGTTGCGCAAATGACCCGAGTCGAACAGGAAGGTACCAAGTCACATTAAGATTCAACTAGGAAGAAGAGGTTTTAAGTTTAATGCTTTCATAAGAAGTTCAATGCGCATCGTCACAGTCAACGTATCTTCACAGTGCTCGCGAAATTATGTGAGGAGGAAAAAATAAACTATTCGTGATAACTTACAGATACTTTGAGAGCGCACTCCATGTAAACATGATGATTGAGCGAGGGAACACCGAATTGAATAATTTTTGGAGGGTTGTGGTTAATATAGGCAAATAAAAACAGCTTCGCACTTGTTCTAAAATCAGAAACCTCCAAAAACTTTAGGTGAGGCAAGCTGCCTCAGCACTAATCGATTGTTTTGCATACATTTTAATGGAGGAAAAAGAGTGTTGCCAACTTTGAAGATTCGCCACTGGGTCCAGGATATCGTTCGAATTTTCCTCGGCTTCCGGTCTTTGAATAATAGGCGTCAGACGGCGGAGACAGAGGGGAGGGCACGAGGCATCAATTTATTCGTGGCCTGGTTTTATGACAGCACGTACGCAGGCGCCAAACGAGAATGAGTTTCGGGCCCCCACACCACTCCACCCCACCCCACCCCTTCCCGCCCAGGTCCGGGACCCGAATTTCACTGGCGCGGAAGGTAAATCTTGATTTTCCATCAAAATTACTTCTTTTGTGGTGTTTTGTTTCCGACTCGGTTTCGGCGCCCTCGACCAAGTAAAAGCATGCATGCGCGCGTAGTATGCCTAAGAAACGAATTGGATCTTCAACTAGTCCAACCGACCTCATATCTAATAGGCTTGACTCAAATTTGGCCCGATACATTCCGATGCACAGTCTGTGGAAAGTAATTTTAGCTACACTGGAAAAAAACACATTGAATCTTGAGTCCAGGCTCTTGAAAACATCGACAAGAAAAAGTACTCTTGATTCAATCAGAATCTAGCTTAAATCAAGAACCAAACCTCTTACATTAAGCGGATTTCGTTTTGATTCAAGCAAAAATGCGATTAAAACAAGAGTATTTTTTCTTGTCAATGTTTTCAAGAGTCTGGGTTGTTTTTTTTTCCAGTGCGGAAAAAAAGAAGACTTATGTAATTGCATCAGCGGGTTGATTATTGAAATCGATAGATAAAGCGATAGACAAGGAAGACTAAAAAGAAACAGAGAAGTTCTATTGGTGGAAGCGGGTTGATGTAATGGATAGAGTAAGAGAGTGATAGAGCTGAAACCATCATGGCATCGTGTTCCCCTATAGCCACCCGTTTCAACCAATTGGATCGCTCCATTTTTCCCTTTGTCTTTTTTGTCTATGTCTATCAATGCAAATAGTCAGCGTGCCGCGGTAAGGCTAATTTTAATCCAGCTTACCTGAGTAAGTGCCTGCAAGTAAATTGACATTGCAAACCAACATGATTAATGCATTATACCAATTATAGTTGATAGTTGGTGGTAGATAGTGTGAAGTGCGAAGTGCGAATGATAAGTTTGTGTAACACACTAATCTACTTGGTAACAGGACCGACTTGTGTTTACAGGGGTAGACCATAATTTTTTCCAATAATTGTTCTGCAAAAATGAGTCGAAGACGTATTTTACAATCGACGAGTGACACCGCAATTATAATAATAAAATCAGTCAGTATAACTGAAGTCCTTAGGTTGACTACCCTTTTGGGCCCTAAAAGCTCTATGACCTAAGCTCAAAATTACCGACACATCCGTACTTTTCCTATATGCACCCTAGACCAAGGAAACTATCGGAGAGAAAATTTTGCATGGTGCAGGCGGAATAGATGGGAAAAGCGAGGACCTTTCTGCCGAGCTACGGGAGAACGCCGTACGAACATTCGAGAGTTGCCAAATTTCCTTCGATAAAATGTTTATTTTTAAGGAAAGTTATGAATGTTTTTCCTTGAAATTTTCATGGACCTTTGGTGAAATTGCGAACAACATTATCTGAAAAATCGGAAGGAAAATATTCATTAGTTTACCAGGGAATTCGTGTTTTATCAAAGGAAACTTGGCAACGCCTGAAGGTTCATACGACGTTTTTCCTTAGCACGGCAGCGCTTCTCTCAATTTTAATCCACTATTTATATCATCGTTCCATTGTTTCTTTGGTTTTCTCTGTTAAAGATGACAAACCCCTAGAAACAATTGTCTCTCCCTCACTTTTACCAAATTTCCCTCGATAAAATTGTTTATTTTTAAGGAAAGTTATGAATGTTTTTCCTTGAAATTGTTCAGGGGACCTTTGAGTGAAATCTGTCAAATTGAACAAACATTATCTGAAAAATCGGAAGGAAAATATTCATTAGTTTACCAGGGAATTCACGTTTTATCAAGGAAACTTGGCATCGCTCAAAGGTTCATACGGCGTTTTTCCTTAGAACGGCAGCTTTGAAGAGCACATTAGATTATGGCTTCCCGTCACGACTTGGGCGCGTTTGTTTTTATTAGGATGTCTCCGTTGCCCGACGTCGGTGTCGGCGTCGGCGCGTCGAGGGCCCACCACTCCACTCCTCCTCCGATTGGCCTCCTTCACGACGACGCAGAGCTCCTGACGTCGTCGTCGGTCGCCGGTGGCGTCGCGGCGCTGCGCGTCATCTGGCGTGATAAGCCCGAGCTGCGACTCCCGTGACGACGGCCATGGCCAAGGTGAGCCGCGGCCCAACTCCGAGGCAGGCCGAGTGGAGGAGCACTGCCGTGCTAAGGAAGAACGCCGTAAGAACCTTCAGGCGTTGCCAAATTTCCTTCGATAAAACTCGAATTTCCTGGTGAATTTATGAATGTTTCTCATCTAGGTTTGTAGATAATTTTCCCCGCAATTTTACACAAATTTCCTGAAAATTTCAAGGAGAAGAGTTCACAACTTTCCTCGACGGTAATAATTTTATCGGGGGAAATTTGACAACTCTCGAATGTTCGTACGGCGTTCTTCCTTAGCACGGCAGAGCAGGAGTCACACCAAAACCGAAACCAAGAGCAACTCTGCCGTACTAAGGAAAAACGCCGTATGAGCCATCTGACGCTGCCAAATTTCCCCCGACAAATCACGAATCCACAGGAAAATTGTGATTATTTTTCTTCCGATTTTACAGAGGATTCCGTTCGTAATTGTATCAAGAAAGTCTGAAAATTTCAAGGAGGAATATTCATAATTTTCCTTAAAAGTAAAGCATTTCAGCAGAGGAAATTTGGCAACTCTCGAGTAGACATACGGCGTTCTTCCTTAGCATAGCAGAACTGGAGCCGGGCTCCCGCACAGTGGAACGAGTCTTCGGAACAAGTTGGACATGACACTTTTAACAAAAATTGGAAATTCTTATGTTTATTTCGTCACATTTTAAATTCCAAGGGGTGTTTGTTGTAGAAAATTTCACGAGGAAACCAATGAAACCACTTTTGAATCATCAACACTTTGTATTAACGGAGTTAAAACCTTTTAAAAGTATCGTATTTTGTCCGGCTTTTCCAATTGACTCGTTCTACCGTGTGCCGGGCCCACGGAAACAGTGCCGCTCCCGCTGCCCCTGCGCTGATTCCACGGTTCCGACCATCCCGCCGCACATGGGATAAGACTCAAACACTTTTCCGGACGAATCTTTAGAAATTCTCTGTATCATATTCGTCTGTCGCAGGCAAACAGTGGAATCAGACATTTTGTCGAATGCCTAGGCAGATAGTTGAATATTGACGGTTTACAAAATTTTGTGAAATTATGGCAAGGCGCTCACGAGTTTTCAATATTTTTGGAAAAATAACTCATCGAACCTACGAACTCTTTTCGTCTCTTCCTCTTCAATTGCTTCACATATTTTTAAATGTTGAAATTCTAAAAATTCTGTATTTTATGACATGCTGAAAATTCCAGGATAAGTGTCTATTCAGGAGCTAAAAATCGTACCTATATCAGGGAGAGCATTGCCATCTCAACCATTTCACTACTGAAAAAGTGTGCCGCTCTCTGATTGATCGGTGAGTTTTAGGCTTTCATGGTAGCCCCTCCGCTCTCAGTTTGGCCACTGTAAACAAACAAGATGGTGAAAGAGTTCTAGACGCGAAATAAATTTGCTTATATTCAACCTCTGATTAGAGCTCTGATCAAACTTCGATGAATATTTTACCAAAAATTACATTATTATTGTTCATTTACTTTTCACCCAATGATCCGAATTCCTCTTGATCGGGTTTGTTTACATTGGCCAGCCTTGGAGCTTAATTAACGCCGAAAACTGATGGACCAATCAAAGAGCGACACAGAGGTGGTAATACTCTCCCGTATATAATGGGTACTCTCGCTAAAACGCTTGCCGCCAAGATACTTTTCAAGGTAGATAAATGTTCGACTGAGAAGATTTTTTGCACCTAGACGTGGCAACAAAGATAAAAGAGAGTATCGTCAATCGTCAATTAGCGATGTTACCAGTTGACATTCCATCGTAATGGGAGGGAATACGAATTCTCGTGATAAGAGGTGTTCGACAGCGCCACACAATGAGGATGCTAAGCGGAGGAAGGTACCCGTTCTTCAATAAGGTACTTGATGGTATGTCTATGTGGATATCGTTATTCTTATTCTTAATTACTGTCGTCCTAGTCGGTTTTGTTCCGGAAAATTTACTTTTCTCTTTAGAATCACTCCTTTCCTTCTTTGCATACCCTGCAACCCTGTCATTTTGTGATCGAGCGTTATCTACGACAGCTTAGCCATTTTCAAAACTGAAGATGCACCTGCGATATGTAAAGAAAAAATTAATAAATCAACCGATAAACCCCTATGAGTTAGTCTTAGAATCTTAGAATCTTTATTTTCTATTCCTTCCTCTACTTCCAATCATATTATATCTTCCCTTCCTTCTATCCTTATTTCTTCTTCCTCTTTCTGTTCATTCGTTTCTCTACTTCTGCTTCTTCTTGACCTTCTTCTTCCTCTCTTTTCCTTCTTTATTTTCTTTTGCCATCTTCCTATTCCTCTCTCTTATTTTCTTCCCCTTCCTCTACTACCGCTTATATTTTTTCTTTTGGACTCCGATGGACCCCAGCGACGAACCCTCCTCCTGGAGCTTTTTCCTCCTCTCTCTTTTCCTTCTTTATTTTCTATTCCTTCCTTTACTTTCAATCATATTTCTTCTTATCCTCCTTCTATCCTTATTTCCTCTTCCTCTTTCTGTTCATTTGTTTTTCTTCTTCCTCTTTCTCTACATTTGTTTTTCTTCTTCTTCCTCCTCCTCTCTTTTCATTCTTTCTCTTTCTCTACCTCCATCTTCCTTTTCCTCTCTCTTATTTTCTTCTCCTTCCTCTACTACCACTTATATTTCTTCTTTTATACCCTCTATTTTTTCTAATGGACCAAGGACAAGGATTGTGGCTCCTTGTTGCAAAATGCAGTCCAGTTGTAACAATTTTTTTTCTTTTTTTTTTCTTTTTTTACTGCTTCAAATACCACACAAGTGGTAATCTTGCGCTTCCAGTTAGAGCCCCGCCTCCCCCTTCCGTCCCTACCATGTACCAGCCCAAGGCGACTGTTGTTTGAGACCAATGACAATTCCCGAGATGGTAACAAGTATCCATACTCTACCGCTACCCTGTATTTTTGTGCTCGAGCCTTATCTACGACAGCCGACAGCTCAGCCATTTCCAAAACTAGAGACCCCAGCGTCATCGGCTCCCTATGAAAGCACTCGAAGAGTGAAGCGTCTCATCGCGGAGATACCGTTGCCTTCCTGGGAAAAGTCCTTGGCGGCGTCGCGGCGCGTCGCGGCGGCGTCCGGGATTCAAATTGGCCGGGCGTTGGGCCGTTCGGTCGGCTGTGTGTGACGTCGGACGTCGGACGTCGGACTTCGGTGGCCTCATCTCCGGCCGGAGGCTGAGCTTGAGCCCGGCCGGGCCGTCGCCGAAAAACCGCCCAACTCCGCCCGCGCCGCCCTATGCAGATCCGCGGTTATTCCCGCGGCTCATGAGGCTGCCCGTTGCCCATTCATGCGGCACGATCCACGATCCACAGCGAACGCACAATAACTTACACGTTCGCGTGTACTGTTATTCGTCTCGGCCGAATTATCGGCTCAGGAACCGCCCCCCTCCCCTCCCGTCCAGTCAACGGCCCCCGTGGCTGCGGTGACGGCCCTCCGCGACCACGGCGACGCCATCGACAAATCTGCCGTGCTAAGGGAAAAACGCCGCACCAACGGTCGGATGTTGCCGAATTCCCGCGATTTCCCGAATTTTCCGATTTTCCGATTTTTCATTTGGTATACCATGATTTTTGGGGAAATTTATGAATATACTTCCTTGAAATTTTCAAATGCTTATTATCAAATTCTGAGTAAAATTCCTTGAAAAATTGAAAAACCAATAGTCATAAGTTTCCCAAAAATTGTTCGTGTTTTATCGATGGAAATTTGGCAACACGCGGAGGCTCATGCGGCGTTTTTTCCTAGCACGACGGAAATCTTCGTCGCTGCGTTTTCGGCCGGCTTCCGAAAAGAAGCAGACCTATTTAGTCGGAGTTTGTCTACGTAGGGAGAGTATCACCGTCCTAATCTTTTTAGCACAGTGAACTTCTGCTGCTCTTGAAGTGACTCACTAGTTTTAGACCCTTCATATGAGTAACGTTTAACACCTGATTGAATTCAGAAAAAGTGGAGCCAACATAACAATTAGCGATTTTAAGAGAATCGAGAGGAGAAATTTGGAGCTCCTGTTTTTAAAAATTGCTTGAAGCATCCGAAATTTAGCATAAGTGAAACACGTTTTCGGGACTTACCGATAAAACGGAATCATATCACAAAAGGGGATCAGCTCTCACGATCAGCTGGCTACATCGTGGCCTCTCTCAAGATTGCAACTACTTTCACAAGGGAACCTACTCGATCCCTTCAGAAAATTGCGCTTTCAAGGAGGCGGGGAACGCAGGATTTGGCCGTGGCTCTGAGCGCGAAAAAGCGCCTTCATTTACGAAGCTATGCTAAACGCCCTACAGGGAAGCACGAATAGTCGTATTATTATATGGCGAATTCGTAGCTTGACCCTAACCTCAGAAGTATAACAATTGTTGCCTATAATAATTAATATAACCGTCGTGACAAATCCAAACCCCGAAGATAACCATTCCTAATTTAATTCAAAATTTCGGGGCAAATAACTTGTTTTTAAAGAACATCTTTTTTAACATAATAAACTAAATAAAAAAGCTCAATCAGATCCCAACCTATTTCCTTAAACTTCGCGTTGGTAACCTTATGCTAAATGGAATTCAAATTATCTAAAAGTAGAAATTAATCGATCGTGAAGGAATGAGCGCCGCAAGAGACTTAAACGCCTGGATAGAAAGAAAAGCAATCCCCTCGTTACTTTTTATCATCTAGTTGAATGGGATCATAAGGGTTAAGCACAAACATATTTTGCTCAGACTCTAAACAAAGTCGATCCTAGCTGTAGACCTGGTAATTGATTCAAATAAGCAATTCCATATGGAGCACTCAAATTCTCCCTTGCAAATTCGCCATTACGTGAATTACGACCCCGACGATTCTGATACGCAGACCGAAATCGCACTAAAACCTCCATAGCGCGACCGGCGGCATGCGCCGCGCTTAAAAGCTTCGATGCTCACCACCGGGCAATGTCAATGACATCAGGAAGGTTTATGTCCGAATTCACCGCAGTCGCTGCATAAAAAGTTCATCGCATCACGCAGCTGTAATTCCCTTTTAAACTCACCTATTTTTGAGTCATCACCGAGAACGGCGCTAATGGGGACGACGGGCCGTGCGTGCGTTTATGCCCCCATCTTTTCCGCCTCGAGACCCTTCACCCCCCCCCCCGCCCCTTCCTTCGAGCCCTTGGGGGATTTTATTGTTGCAGACCGGCCAGCGCAGTCACTCAATCGACACCGCTGTCCGACGCATCGCATCGCATCGCTCCAGATGCGGCTTTCATTCCCAATAAAACAGATTGCACGTTTCGGAATGTTAATGAGATGCCCGGATGAAAGGGGGGGGGGGGGCATGCCCATTCGCCGTCGGTCCGCATATAATGCTTTGCATGACCAGCTCATCGCCTTCGCCCGTCGAGGGTGTCCCTGATTGACTTGTCAACTCGTCCGTTCCTCTTGAGCTTCGCGGTGAAAAGGAGAAACTTGGAGGAATATCCGGCCGAGAAAAGAAATTTGCACCGAGGGAAACGCTTGTTTGGCAATTGCCAATTTTTGCCGGGTGCGCTGTGCGCGAAATCTGATAAAGTCGTTGATTATGGTTTTCTCTGTGCGAGGAAAATCGCACTCTCAGACTTTGGCCGGAAACTCAATACAAACTGAAAAAAAGTTTGGTTGAACATATCAGAGTTCGGTCCGCATCCAACACTGGGAAAAAAAACACATTGGTCTAGAGTCCGACTCTTGAACACATCGACAAGAAAAAATACTCTTGATTTAATCAGATTTAGGCTTAAATTAGACCAAGCCTCTTAATTTGAGCGGATTTCCTTTTGATTTAAGCTTAAATCTGATGAATCAAGAGTCCTTTTTCTTGTCAATGTTTTCAAGAGTCTGGACTCTAGATCCAATGTGTTTCTTTTCCAGTGAATGTAGTTCGATTCGCACAACGTAAAGTGCTCGGAAAGTCAGATACACCCCCCCCCCTCAATTTCGCTTCATCCGTCGCCGTTCCAAAAGTGAGGTTAAGCCGATGACTGAATATAAACCTGTACGGCGCGTCTGAATTCGTGAAAAATAAGCATTTTTATGTTTTTTGCCCCTTTTACCTCGGCAGAAAATCGGCTCCGCACTACAAATAGACATAGTTATGATCAATTTAAAGCGATACTGGAGGGCTACATCCCCTGATCTCTTCACGGTCCGACCATTCGGAGCGCTTCGCGTTTAGGCGTAATTTGTTACGCGGTACTCTTGTGTGATTTCATATTATAAAGTAAAATTTGTGTTCTTGCGGTTTTTTTGTGATATGCGACCAGAGACAAGAGACCCTCCACTAGTATCTTGGCAATGTTGGAAGCATTTACTTTCGGACTTCATCATTCTACTGTTGGCTTACCTACATGGTAGATATTTCACCACGTACGTTTGGCAGTTTCGTTTTGCAAACAAGCCGAAGTTTGAGAAACTTGTTTGGCTCATGACGTCACCCAAAGCTCATCATCCACCATGTAGGTAGGTCAACAGCGAAATAGAGTGATAACTGTTGCTCCCTCATAATTGTCCATAAAAAATTGTTGAATCCGCGAAAAGCCGTAAAAGCTTCCACCTGTCACCAAGAGGCCAGTGGAGGGTCTCTTGTCTCTGTATGCGACATCTGTTAGTTGCGAGGATCCTTCGCGAGGTTGTGGCACTAGTAACCATCACGGATCCTATCATTATTTCACGGGTGTTCAGAGTCCTATACTTAGAACTCGTCCCATGAATACAGTAGGAAGTAGTCATGTTTTGCATAGCAGTATGCACTGGCGTGGAGCCACTGCTGCTGCGACTGACTTTCAGGCGAGGCCTAGCGCTGGTTCCGGGGCAAAATCTCAGACGTCCTAAACTCCTGAGCCGGCAGCATCGACGTCAGTGACGTGGCGTGCTTTGCGATATATCGATTGATCCCCATTTAAACCTATAGAAAAGGATCGATAAACAGGGTGTTCGCAACGAACGCCTTAATAATCGATTCTTTACCATAGCTCCAAATGGGAAAATATCGATAATCGATTATCCACGCCTCGCCACTGATCGACGTCTCCTGCGGCTCGATCCACCGTGCACCGTGGAAATCGTGGTATCTCCCACTCCACCCCCGCCCGCCCGCCCCTTCCCCCCTTCGCAGCCCCTGCACACCCCCTTCACGGCTTTTGCGGCCAGCGTCAGCCACGTTGCCAAGTTTCTTCACGTGGAATGGTCACGTGTAGAGAACTGCAGTAGCCGGAAAATCTTAGGAGTTTCATCCTCTGATTTGGCATAATCGGAGGGCGGGCGTTGTCACGAATCGAGGAAAATCAAAAATAAGAACGAGGTAGACGCGAGGCTTTCGACTCAACGCGTACATTAAAAAAAACTCCGGCCTCCCGTAGTGGGGATCTACGACAGTGGTGTGGCGTGCTTTCCGATATATCGATTGATCTGTCATTTAAACCTATAGCAAAGGATCGATAAGCAGGTCGTAATGAATACCTTAATAATCGATCTTTTACCTCGAGTAAAAAATAAATATCGATAATCGATCATTCATTGCCTTCGATATACGATCTAGTAAGGATAGTATTTCCGATTGTTTGTTTTATAGATTGGCTAGAACTCATGGTATGTGACAGGCAAAGATCTTGGATTTATTGGATACTGTTCGACCTGACCTGTCAAGTGCACAGTTTGGAAGCACTCAGTATGCTCACTTTAACATCGACACTCTTTGGGGAATTAGAACGAGCTATGTAAAGCCTCTGATTTGCTTTGTTCGTGTACGATGATGCAGAATGTATATCACCATCACCAATCTGAAACAGAATCAATATGGATACACGAATATGTTTCATTGCTCAATATTGACGTCATATTGAAACTTTAGCACCGAACCCACAAGGAGACATCCATGTTCGGTGGGATTCGTTTTAGGTAGATAGATGGGCAAGCATAATAGGAAGGATTAGATGGTGCTTCGAGGCAACTTTGGACTAGAAATACTGATTTAATAAGAGTTGAAATCATGACATATTGTCAATCGATTCATTATATAGGCGGATCCTGGAATGGGGGGAGGGGCTTCCCCATAAAATTTTCAAAATTTGAAAGCATTTAACATGCAGTTTGAGTAAATTTTTTCATGAATGAGTACCAAATATATGCGTCTCTCCTTCTTCTCTTCTCAGCTTCTTGTTTTTTCTCTATCTTTCCTTATTCTTATTCCTTTTTCTGGGTGAATGGAGGGAAGGAGGCATAGTCTCCCTACGCCCCCTGGATCCGTCTATGATTCATAATTATTGTTACATTATAAAGCCCTAAAAACTGAATCCTCTTCCTTGATTTGATTACGCGCAGTCGGGAAAAAGTTTAGTCTAATCTTTTATTCGGTGCAGTGGTTTCTTATAATTCTGTCACACTTTTCATTTAATTTTTTACGGCTGAATTCTAACCTAAATAGCATCTCTTTCTGGGAACAGGTGTTCCAGAGTACGCAGAGTATAATAGAGTCGTGAGAAACGTTGCGATGGTTTCCTCCTTTTCAAAGACGGCGGACTATGCAGGCGTATTCGAGGGATTATCCCAGTCCTGATCTCTTCTCGCCGAGGTCTTGACCTATTCCCTGCATCCGCCGTCTCAATTTTTTCAATGTTTAGTTCCTAAAACTCTGAGAGACGCTACATGTATGATGTAATACCGTTGTACAGCCATAAGAAACGTGTCATGAGTGCTCGCTGCATTCTTCGCCGGGGTCATATCCGCATTAAAAGGTCATAATTTAGCGATTATCCGATATGGGGATTGTTTCGTTCGAAAAAGTTCCCCCCGCGAAAGGAAGGAATTGAATGGGTTATTAAGGCGGGTTTATCTCAATCATAAAATGTTCATATGAAACACATACATGTTCGCTTTGAACATGCGATCGCGCACACGCAGGGAAAGACAATCCACTCGCCCAGCTCCACACTTTTTGTGTAAGAGGTATTGATTTTCAATGCTTCGCATTGTAAAATTTATCAACATAGATATGACATGAAAAAATATACGAAAATGACAGATGTTATGAGGACAAACCGACTTTTTCTTTAATAATATCATATATCTTTTCGCAAAAGTATACAATTTTGTAGATAGACGTAGAGGACACACTGCCTCGATGTGGCGTCGTAGTGCGAGTGCGCACAGAAACGCTATTAGAGCGGCAGTTAGTATAAAATTGTGTAAAATCTCCTGGAATTTTAAGTATCTAAACAATCCTGAAATAAAAGGTACAATTTTTCATCATTAAGTTGATTCGAATTGATTAATTTCACTCTAGAAGTTTTACTAAATATTTTTCACAAAATAAAAGCATATAAAATAAAATCAACCGATTTCTTTAAACGTTTTTACGATACTTAAAAGAGTAATTTGAACATTTGAAAAAATAATCAAAATCTATCTATTGGTGTAATTAACACATTTGTAACCATCCTTGGAAGATAGCAAGATCCGATTTTTCGACTGAAATCGTTCAAATGCTCAATTTGTTTCTTTGAGCTGAAGCAATTTTCCTGGTCGACGGTTACATTTACATTAGGAATTTTTTCCTTACTTTGAAGATCAAGTTCAATTAATACACCTCTACTTGACAGAATCATGTTTTTAATATCACCAAATCTTGATGACCTAAACTGTATTATTTTTTTTCAATTACTACGGTTTTTACAACTACTTGTTTTCCAAGTTCCTCAAACTCAGCAATTTGAGTAAAATCGTCGACCAACACCAGATTGAAAACAACGAGGGAATTACTTTAGCTACCTGATGAAGTGAACGGGACGCAACAGAACTATGACTCGGTGAATTCCGCCGCAAGACGCTTGGTCGTGGCTGCTTCGCCATATTCTTGCTTCCTTCATCATTTTCCATTGATCAATCGATATCTACTTGAGTAAATAGTCTCAATAGACCGCTTTATAAAAGTTCCGGGAACAAGCTCGCTCGAAGCTCCGAGAACTCCGTTCGCGTGGACAAGGCTCTGGATGCTTTGCGATGCTTTTAATCAGGACATTCATAACAACTATTAGACTGCGCTCCTAGGTCATGCCGAAAAATGGTTGGAGATCTGAAAATTAAAACAAAAAAATTCCGAATGTTAGGTTGGAAACTACAGGAAATGGGTGCGTTTTCCCAGTCGTTTGTAAGTCAGGAATATTTTGGTTGATGCCTCTTGCGATTCTTTTCGATAAGAACCATAATATCTTGGATTTTGGATTCACAAATTTCACAAAGATTCTGTGGGATAAGGGTCCATGAGTGCATTTTCTCTCTAATAACCTCGTTAAGTGTCCCTCTTCTCTCGCAGGACGGAAAAATTCTAAATCAAATTTTTGTTTGAGGATGTAGGCACATTACATCGTTGGAACACTTCCAGGACAATTTACTTTTATGTGCATCCTCAACTAAAGAAAATTCGCTTGAGGAACACACCGGAAAATTTTCTGCCCGCAGCCGCGCTAATTCAACTGAAATTCCGGGGAGATTTTTTGAAAGTGTGTTCGGAATTTAATCTTACGTGACAATTTCATAACTTTTGGTGAATTTACGCTCCCGAAATAAGTGAAATGAAGATACGCTGTTCCGATACTGACCATCCTAAATCGACAAAACGCGTTGGTTTCTTTTCAGTCTTGGTGGGAAATTTATAATGGGGGGAAAAGGGTCAATAAAAATCGAATATTGTAGAATTGAAATCCTGTTTCAAACTTCCTCCTAAGGCTGAAACGAAACCAACGCGACTAAGCTCTCTGTCGATTTTAGGTGCTTGAATAGGGGAAGAGCACATCTTCGTTCCACCTACCTTGGCTACGCCCCTGCGTATAGAATCAATTAATTTTCTTGGAATCCCTTGTGTTCCCTAGAGTCCTTTCATAGAGAGAGTTAAGACAACGCGGCTTCATGGATGTAACAAACGGGAATAAAGATTACAAAAATTGAACGTTTTTCGTAATCTTTGATCCCCGTCTCCGTTTCTTCTCTCATTCCGTTTGTTTCTTGTCATCCCTCAATTCCACGGTCCATTCCAGTTTATAATCTTTGCAATTGGTAAAATGTAATCTTCATTCCCGTTTGTGACTCTGTGGACGCCTAAAATACGGAAACCAATCAGGAATGGATCCGTATTGTCTCATACTCTCAGTATAAAGGGACATAAGGAAGAGCGTATTTTCGCTCACTTACCTTGGCTACGCTCCATAGTGGATCAAGTCAATCAGAGAGGTCGGACATCAAATTTATGTCTAAAACTGCATATATTGATGTTTATTTCGTCACATTTAAAATTTTTAGGGGTGTTTCCAGACGAAAATTTCACGGGGAAACCAATGGAACCACTTTTACAACCTCAAAATGTTTGTATACACAGAGTTAAAAGCTCTCAAAGTTTCCAAATTTTGTCCGACCTTCCTATTGACACGATCCACTGTGCACCTCTGCGTGTAGAATCAATTAATTCTCTCTGGAGTTTCTTGTGTTCGGATGCGCGGGAAAAGATCCGAATTTCGTTTGAAACGCGGCAACGGAGTGCGTCGGCGTTGGCGTCGCTGCATTTCGGAGCCGCGTCGCGGCGCAAGGCGGTAACTCGGCCGATCCACATTGTGTCATTACAGGGTGCGCTCATGTGAGAAATCAACCGATGCAGCGTCAGCAAAATCTTCATCAAGAGCATCATCATCCCCCGCCCCCGCTCCACCCTCCTCCCCCGCATCCTGAGTTGCCGCCGGAGCTCGGCTCGGCATCGGGCATTCGGTATTGCACAACTGCACACATTCGTCGGGGAGTGCAGTCGCCGATTGGCACTCGGCACGCGAACCGACATGAGGACGGAATCAATTCCCGATCTGCTAATATCGAACGGCTCGCCGCTCCTTTCATACGCGCCGCCGTCGAGCGCTCCGCCCTGGGAACGCCGGGTGCTCTGCCCGTTTAGTCATCCGTCGAAACTGACGATGCACTTTGCGCCGCGCATCATGCATCATCGTAATATTCATCGACTTGCATTCCGGCTTTTTTTGCCGCGGTGTTTTTTGCGAGGACGCTGTGGTTGCGTTGCTTCCACTGAATTATTCGAGAGAAATAGGCAGTTACGTCCCTGATCGCTTCGCGCCTCTTGCTGATTCAGTGGTCAGGCATTACGTGTTTCTCTTTTGATTTTATATGATACACTGGGAAAAAAACACATTGGATCTAGAATTCAGACTCTTGAAAACATTGGCAAGAAAAAATACTATTGATTCAATCAGATGTTTGCTTAAATCAAAAGGAAATCCGCTCAAATTAAGAGGCTTGGTTCTTGATTTAAGCTTATATCTGATCGAATTAAGAGTATTTTTCTTGTCGATGTTTTTAAGAGTCTGGACTCTAGATCCAATGTGTGTTTTTTTTTCCAGTGTAGGTCAGGATTCGACCGTCCACGGGAAAATTGACTCTTTTATCTGAAACTCAACATTGAGGTTTTGGTATCAGAGCTCAGAGGTGTGTACCATCAACATTTTGGTACAAGCAACTCCTAAAAACGTCGAAGTACACCATATTTGCGATGCTTTGCAGTTTGCATTTCGGAAAGACGTTGTTTCGGAAACCTATTTTAAGCTGTGGTAAAGAATCTATTAAGGTCACTGGAAAAAAACACACATTGGGTCTAGAGTCCAGACTCTTAAAAACATCGACAAGAAAAAATAATCTTGATTCAATCAGATTTAAGCTTAAACCAAGAACCAAGCCTCTTAATTTGAGCGGATTTCCTTTTGATTTAAGCTTAAATCTGATCGAATCAAGAGTCCTTTTTCTTGTCGATGTTTTCAAGAGTCTGGACTCTAGATCCAATGTGTTTTTTTCCTCAGTGATGTTCCTTGCGAACGTCTTGTTTATCGATCCTTTCCCGAGGTTTAAACAGCAGATCGATCGAGATATCGAAAAGTACGCCGCGCAACCGTTCTCCATAATCCATCAACGTGTTGAGACCAAACCAAACGTTGTCACGGACGTTATCCTCACGTAAATTCGTACCCAGATCCGAGCCGAACCCCGAAACATTCCTTCGAATCCGACCTGGACGTGGAGCGGAAACAGACAAGCGATTCAACGCGATTACGGACGAGCAGAAGGAATCGGAACTGAGCATTAATACTGAATCTTGCTCCTGCGTATGTGGGCTTACGGAGGGGGGGGGGGTTGAACTTGATAAAGATCCGCCGCTTTGTCAAGGCCTGATGAAAATCGTGGTAACTGTAAAAGCTGCATCGCCGGCGTCGCGTACGGCCGACCGTGGCGTCACGTATCAAATCAGCTACGAAATGAAACGATCCGATTCCAATCTACATGTCCTTCACCCGTCATAAATTTCCGTATTAAATAGTCCAGGCTTCGTATTGTCACGTTTTCATTATTTGCGGATTACTCTCCTCCCCCCTCCCCCTCGTCCTCTCTCCTCCCTCGCTTGATCTCCGTCGTCGATGGGACCTAGCCTAGCGCTTATTTCTCTACGACAAAGTTTCACACCGCGGAAAATACTGCTAAGTAGAAACGCCGTATTAATATCTAGACGTTGCCAAATTTCTGCTGATAAAACCCGGATTCACTCCATAAAGAGAGAAGTTGCAGGTGTCTTAAATTTTGTAAATTTAATCTTTAAAATGATACTCCTAGGAAATCGAGTACGAGGATAGCCTTGGTTTAAAATTGGACAATTATTGGATAAAATATGACAAAATAACCTAATCTGCTAAAATACACGCGTTTAAATGGAAAATGCCGCCAAATGACGTCACAAAGCGGCAAATTTTCTCAATTTTAAATCAATGTTTCTCCAATTTCCCATGTCAGAAAAAAATTATAAAAAATATTGCGAACTAAGCTTATAAGGCGCTCTCAGATGAAGCAATAACATTTTTTGCGTGCAAATTCTCCATTATGTATATTTTTTTCGGAATATGGGCCTATTGCAAAATGTTGCCAGAGCAACATAGAGGAGCTATGTAGGAATGGGAAAAACAAGGAGGAAAAACGGGAAACAAGGCTAAAAATACACAATTAATAAAACGCGAGACGTTTCGACTCAAAACTGAGTCATTTTAAGTCGGAAACAATAAAAATTTAAAAGAAAAAACGATAAAAAACCTGAGCCCTACATGGTGTTGGCCGGGATCTGAGGAAAGCTTTGGGAGCTACGTAGGGCGAGTAAAGACATGTCGGTAATTTTGAGGTTATGTGATGGAGCTCTCAGGGCCCCAAAAGGCAGTCAATTGATAAACTCAAATTATCCAGAGTGATTAATTATTACAATTGTTACGATCCTTTGTCGATGAAGATCCGCTTTGATTGACCTTGAGCTCCCCTTGAAGCGTCGACTATGTTAAATATTGCGAAACATTCTAGTTCGCAAGGATTGAATGGAATAATTCCTCTAACAAAATATCAATCCGTGCGCCTTACATTGTTTTTGAAGCGGAAGGCTAAAAAAACGAAAGTTTCTTGCGCAGAATGTGAAGTTAGGAGTGCGTTTCAGAACTGCTTGGCAATCCGTTCATCGCAATTTTTAATCCATTTTCCATACGGGACATCTCATATTTTTGCGGTAGATATGCATTTTATCACGGAGACTTAAACGCTAGGTTAGAAAAGTAGCAAACATTTTTGAAAGAAGCATCCAATAGAAATGTAACTCAATCCAGAATGGCAAGAGAACTGGTACCGTTTACATACATGTAATTTAAGCGCAAAAGTTTGTAAAAGGCCCACTCCGAAGAAAAATGAAAGTGATTTATGGAGTAAATCTGGTTTCTTATTTTTATCAGCAGAAATTCGGCTGATATGTTCGTCTGGATGTTGTTTGATTCGCCGAATTTTTTCACAACCTATTTTATCCGAAAAATTTGAAAAAAAAAATATGTTTAACTTTTCTTGAGGAAAATATCATGTTGGAAGAAATTTGGCAACGCTCGAATGCTCTCACGGCATTTTCCCTAGCACGGTAGAGTAACGGATCGGATGGGATCCGAACTTTGCCGGAGCGATCGGAGACATGCATGATTCCTAGATTAGAGATTTTGCGGCGCGGAATTCCGGAACGATTTGTCTAAATACTCTCGTATCAGGATCGAATTCCAGCCGCAGGACATTGGATCGAAGCTTCGTTCGGTTTTACACGAACGGAACCTCCCGGTGAGCAGTCAAAGAGGAGAATGTCTAAGATCTGATTCGAAATTTTAATTACTTTCAACGCACAAAAAAGTAACTCAAATAGTTGAATTGGTTTTGGAGGCGACAGGCATTTGCTACAGGGAATGGAGAGCCAAGAAGGAGTCACGTAAATCTTCCTATTTTGTTAACGTCGCGTTTAAGTCTCCACATCCTCCTCTCCAACTAGAGGAATCAAATATTTTCATGTAACGCATACAAGTCAATGGAATCAAGCCGTTTTGGAGGAGATTTGACCGAGCAACAATGCAAATACGGCCGAGCGAAGGTCACGTAAAACTTTCTACTTTGAAAAAGTAGCATTGAAATCTCATAGCCTCCCCTCCAATCACGTGTATGGAAACAGTACCAATACTCTTGCCATTCTGGATTTCGATTTATCAACGATCTAGAAACCTCAGGAAGGGTGATCCTATACGCAACGCTAACGGTGAATTTTGTAATGAATCAGGAGCAACAATTAGAATAGGACGAGGATAGTCTATTTCCGTGGTTTCTTATGGGAATATTGCTGAATGAGGACTTATAACAAATTCAGAACCAACTGTTTGAAAATCTGTGTCCACATTATGAAACCTAGCCATTTTTCAAGTGGGTTTACGATAAAAATTTCAACGCTAAATCATGCATTTTAAATACTCCCGTAAGATCCCATGTTATTGAGGTTATGACGAGAATAGTAATTGGAAATTTCCACTCTCCGCCTGTCTATCGAACCCCCCATGTGTGTTAGGTTTTTTCGTGGAGCACCACAAAAAACTACAGTTTCTATATCGTTTGATAATTATCTACATTTTTATGTAGATCGTTGGATGCTCCTTTCAAAAATGTTTGCTACTTTTCTAACCCAGCGTTTAAGTCTCCTTATACTCCTTAATAAATCCTAGCCATGCTATTAGAGGTGTCTTCATCCTACGTTAACAGTTGTTGACTTTTAATTGTCACTTACAGTGCGGCCAGTGCGCCGATATACGTCTCATGCGTACGGCGCACAGTAGGTATAGAGTCAATTGGAGAGGTCGGACAAAATTCGGAAACTTTAAAAGCTCATAACTCTGTTTTTTCCAAATTTTTGACGTTTTAAAAGTGGTGCCTTGGGTTTCCTCGCGAAATTTTCTTACAGACGCACCCTTTTAACTTTAAAATTTGTCGAATCAAACATCAAAATTTGCAGTTTCAGTTAAACATTTCATGTCCGCCCTTTTAATCGACTCGAACCAATGTGCGGTGTTGCTCGCGATCGTGCCTCGGCTGATCCTCGATCGCTATTGGACGATACTGCACCGCGGTCGCTTGCAAACGGAAAGTAGACAACTACCAACTTAGCTGACGACACCTCTAAATTGCTGCATGATTCTTTCGAACATGTTTCCTACTTTTTTTAATCTCGCTTAAGTCTCCTCAATAAGATCTAGCGAAGTGTTTACCTTTTATCGTTCATTGCCAACATGTTGATTTGATATAACTTGGAATCATGGGATTTGGGTAGTGCATATTTATGAACGGATATAGAGAACAGTGGCAGGTTTTTATCCGTGAGGTTATCGGCAAGTGTGGTAGTCCACGCATTTGCAAGGCATGTAAGTATTTGTCGAAAAGTTTTCACGAATGTATAGTATTTCATCATTGAGGCACGGGAGTATAGCTATTCTCCACAGACAAGACCTGTAGGCCCGACCCTGACGCTCAAACAAAGGGTTGAATTATGCTAAACCGTCTCAACAAATCAGGCTGAACTCAACTCAAGCCCAGCACAGAAGTGAGAATATCGGTTGAACTTTTGCGGAATCACTTCAACGCACAGAGTTCGATGAAATGGCGCATGAAAAGTTTGCGCGCCTGAGCCGAACCTTATTACTTAAATCATGTTCGTCGAACCAGTCTCGTGAAAGTTCGACCAAAGTTCAAGCGCGCTGACCGTGCACCGGGAAAAGTCGGGAAAAATAGCGAAGATGCTTGAAAGAATCATACAACGATCAAGAGATATAGATTTTATTACGGAGACTTAAACGCTAGGTTAGAAAAGTAGCAAACATTTTTGAAAGAGGCATCCAATAGAAATGTAACTCAATCCAGAATGGCAAGAGAACTGGTACCGTTTACATACATGTAATTTAAGCGGAGGCTAAGAGATTTCAATGATCTTTTAGCAAAATAGGAAGTTTTATGTGACCTCCTCTCGGCCACCTTTTCATTGATGAGATTCGTCAAATTTCTCCCAAAACTGCTTGATAGGAAAATGCAAGCTGAACTCAACTAATTGTAAGCCCAAGTGCAGATGCGCGAACATCAGTTGAACTTTGACGCACCTAAGTTTGATGAAACTACGCAGTTTGACAAACCTCGACGAAAAATTCATGCACCTGAGGCTGGGCTGATTATTGAAATTAATAGACTAAGCGATAGACAAAGAAGCAATAAGGAACGTTGAGCGATCCTATTGGTTAAAACAGGTGTTTTTTATGTATGCAGGTTGAAAATGATAGATTAACTCTGGGGCTCTCGTGGGTTGCCGTTAGTTAGTCCATCACTTACCACCTTTGTCCATTACCACACATTTCCACCGATAGGATCGCTTTATTTTCAGTTTGTCTATTCTTCGTCTATCAATTTCAAGAATCAGCCGCTGCGCTGGTTCGTCGAACCAGTTTCGCGAAAGTCGAAGCTTCCGGACCGTGCGCTAAAAAAAGTCAGGTGGCAACGCCGGACGGATGCCTTTGAACGGGTTGCAATGACATGGTTTACTGGGTACCGTACAGCTTGGACGCGCGACGCGCGCGCGGCGAGAGACGAGCGGCCGGCAGCAGCGGCAGCGGGCAGCGAGCGGTCGTAGTGAGTTAAGTTGGAACTTGAATGAAATAACTGGAACATTAGCCGGAGCGACCTCGAGCTGGACACCGCATCAGCTGATCCGGGCTGGGGGGGGGGGGGGGGGACTTGGGGGGAGCCGAGGGCCGGGCACTCCGACTGTGAACATGAACTTGACCTGTTGGCCGGAGAGCAGGGCAATCCGCACTCGACACTCCACAGTCCACACTCGGCCGGCAGACGGTAACACACGAGCCAAGTCCCGACTAACGGGCTCCCCCCGACAACTTTCCACTCTTCCGACTTTGTCACCCTCTCTTTCTCCCCCCCCTCCCCCCTCTCCCTCCATGGCCTGCCCCCTCATAAGTTATTCCCGTCCACTATCAGCAGCAGGTTACTTGCTGTATGCATCTAATTTCTCGCTTCGTTCCTCCGCCGCCTCCTCCTTCAGGATCCTTCTTTTGTTTTCCCATCGACAGTGGTTCTCATGGAAGAGGAGGACTTTCGTGGTATCGTCGCCCGGCTGACAAAAAAGCGTAACTACACATTGAGATGAGCCGGAGAAGCATTGATTTGTAAGGGAGACAGGGTTCATTGTAGAGTGTAGTTACGCCCTTATTCCAGGAAGGTGACGATATGAGCTCTCAACGCAAGATATATTATGCCTTAGAGCTGTATCCATGTCGTTGTTCTTTGAACAGCTCATCTCTCTAGGCGGCCCGGCCCTATTTGGTTACCACTGAAACTAAGGGAAATCTAGGGAAATCCCTAACATCGCACCTTAAATAGGGCAATTTTAACACATCTCAAGCAAAATTCAAAGATGCATTTTTGAGAGTATACCTTTGCAAGGGATTACATTTCATTACAATGATTTCATACGACAAAAAGTTAAAAATTGAAATGAGAAAATTCGTGCAGATTTTAAAAAAGTTTAAGGCAGAGTTGTACCCGCCTTAAATTTTGTTAAAATCATAGAATTTTTTCCTTCGCATTTTTATTTTTTGCATCTTCTATTGTGCGGGGTTTCTTGTGTAGATTAGAATGACCTGAAACCCACGACTAACTCCTTCCTCTCAACACCTTCGTCCAAACAGGCAGACACAGGTGCATCCTCGTAAAAAATTGAAATAATCGAGTCATTTTGACAACCTTGGAATAGAAATACGTTTCTCCGTCGGGGATACGAGGATTTGTGTGCCTTCGGGCTTTAGGACACCATATTGTCCCGGGCAATTCTCTGTTGAGAACCACTTGTAGTGGACCACGGTGACTTGGCATAACCTTACATAAGCTCTCTAAATTATCACCGGGAAGGAGGACTGCGGACACAATGGCGTGTTTCTCGCCCACGCGTCACGCCTGCCTTGCCTTTGCCTGGATAAGCAAAAGCCGCGTAACTCGAGTGAAAACCCTCCGTAAATCCATGGTTTTTGCGCCAGGGCTCGAACCTAAGCCCTTATGGTCCGGTCTCCCCATCAGTGCATCCTAACACGGCACTTATTCCAATACTTATTGCATATTTGCATGTTTTCCAGCGTGTGATATCACTAATCTTTTCTCCGTTTAATCCTCGGATTTGAAGTCAGGAGCCCGAGCCTGTACACTGCCGTGCTAAGGAAGAACGCCGTATGAGCCCTCAGACGTTGCCAAGTTTCTTCTGATAAAAGCAGAATTTACTTGGAAAATTGCGAATATTATTTTCCAAAAATTTCAGACAATTTTGTACGCAATCTAATTTAAAATATCTGAAAATTTCAAGGAAAAATATGCATGCATGTTGTAATAAATACATGTTTTATCAAGGGAAATTTGGCAACTAACGAATGTTCTTACGGCGTTTTTCCTTAGCACGGCGGTACAGGTTTCTGCTCGTTCGGGTAGAGACTCCGATTAGGAAGGTCTCGTAGTATGAAGATGCAGGGATAAAATATCCTGGGCTTTTTGTTTGAATGGTTGTCTATGGACTAAAAGTTGCTTCTATCGATCTCTATCTATAGTAATAGACGGCGAAGGAGCAGCCCGAAACAAGGGAACAGTGAGGAACTAGGTAAAATCGCAGGAATAAGGCTAAAATCTAACTTGAAAAACAAAAGAAGGACTTTTAAATCGCAGAGACAGTAATGAACCCAGCTGTGTCGATTTAGTTTTCCTCGTTAAATTATAGGGTAGAGCATAAGGAACCAAAATAAAACATTATCAATGAAATTAATCAAACTTCAATTTTTTTTTTTTAAATTTCTTAGACACGGAAGAAAATAGAACAGGGCATTTTGGCAGATATGATGAGGAGATGATCAACACTTCTTGATAAATATTAAATTTTCTAGAAAATTTCTCGATGTGGCAACCATGAAGACCAACAAGTTGAAGATAAATGTTGTTGTTCTGTGCATCTCTGCATGCAGACATTTGAAGTCCCGAAAGTAATTCCAACTTCCTCGCCTATTCACCTCTGACCTCCGAGAATGGATTTTACTATTCCTGTACAAATAGGAAGAAATAGGAGGAGCTGTGTTGACGTTTGCCAAGTGGCAAATTGGCAATATCGTTTTACCTCCATTCATATCCATCTCAAATTATCGATTTCAACGAAGGCAGCCTGCCTCGATAAATATCGATTTTTTGAAGTCATCGGCCCGATGCCTGAATTTTCCGGAATCGGACTAATGTTGGATTTGTCTGAACTATTCGAGTGGATTTGATACACATCTGGATGAAAATAACTCGAATTTGAGAAATTTCAGCCGTTGGGCGATGACTGTTGACTTCCACATTCAGCTGCTAAATTCAGCGCGTGATTGCGGCATTAGACGCAATGTGTGAAGTATTCATACAGTCTTGTAGGCGCTATGCGTTTCACGCCGCTCGCTGCTGACCGCAGCGACCGCACTGTCCTTGACGCAACGCGTGAAGTATCTATGCAGTCTTGTAGGCGCTAATATGTGTTACATGCCGGCCGCCGCGCCGCGCCTTTTCATCTCAAGTTCTCGTCATCATTGCTCTCTGCGCCGCACCGTTTCAGGCCAAATTCCGTGTTCGGCTTCTCTCTTAGTTTTAACTCGACTAATTAAAGGTGCTGTCTCTTGTATCACAGAAAGACGACAAAATTAGAGATATACTCTCAGGGAACGAGAGATTTTGTTACCTTTTCTCGTTTGTAATTTTTTTTCTGAATCCGATTTTTCTTCATAGCTACATTTAAAAAAATTGCAAAATTTGCCACCCCCTAAATTTCCCGCCATGGGCCGCGGCCCATGTGGCCACCCCCTAAATCCGGCCCTGGTGGTTGCAATAGTCAAAGGAGGTAGGTAAAAGACTAATTACGGCAACCTACGAGAGACCCTACAGTTAGTCCATCATTTACTCCCTTAGTCTATGAGAACCATATCGCTCTATACTCCCTATGTCCTCTTAGTTTGTAGTTTTGTCTATCAATTTTAAATCATTCTTTTCACTAGACGTAAATCAACAGACCGACAAAGATGATTTGCATGTTACTGCTAATCGTCTCATCATATCCGATGCTCGCATTTCAACCACTCCGCTGCCTAGTGCCCGTGACAATAACGCAACACATACACACGCAAGTCTGTCCGTAAGTGCGAGCGTGGGTGTGTGTACGATCCGCTACACGCTGACCACGTTGGTTCTCCTCGTTTAGATTCTCGGATTGAGGGCGCTGAAACGCCGAAGACCAATGGCGTGGCGTGCTTTACGATACATCGATTGGTCTCCCATTTAAACCAATGGAAAAGGATCGATAGACAGGGTGTTCGCAACGAACACCTTGATAATCGATTATTTACCATAGCTTCAAATGGGGAAATATCGAGTCATGCTCTTGTTCGTCCGCTTCAAGAGGGAACCGCGGGCTGGGAACATGACGCTGCTGCCCAAGGCGCAGCGGAGAATGCAGTTATTATTGACCTTGAATTGTTTTAATGTCTAATTCTATTACTCGCGTCCGTTATTACGACGATGTAGTAGGTGTAATTGCCTATTTTACAACCCCGAAATCCAATGAGGACAAAGTAGATAGTTGCGCTGCGGTTTATCTCAGAGACTCTCAGGTTTCTGACCACTTGCCGTCAGGATGAAAATCCGAGTCAATTAGTTGCAGAAGTGAGGTGCCTGTAAAGGTTAACTCAGCCAATTTCATCTGAAATGCATTAAGTAGGACGCCTTCATGAGATATTTAGTGGAGTTGAACTGACCCTTTTACTCTCGAAACCAACGGCAGTATAGGTCCAAGTCTCCAAGTTCTGGTAAGCGGCGCCGGCGAATTCCTCCGTTCAGTGCAGCGAAATTAAGTAAAAGTTCCCTAAAGATTCACGTAAGGGATTTTACTTAATTTCTTATTAATTTTTTCCATTCTCTTTTGATTTCATCTTCACCAAGATCAACTAAAATTATAAGGTTAAAAAAGGGGTATTCATACCACTTGAAATGGGCTCCGATAGTTCAATCAGAAATCAGCAACAATGACACTAAAGAGGAGACTATTACAATGAAAATCGAGTAATATCAGCAGGAAATAGTTCGTAAAATTAGGAGGCTACCTGATTTCCTGGAAAAAAAACTAAAAAACATGAGGAGCTGAAATCTTGTCGTAACATATGCCACGGATGAGGACATGTGCGACATTATTTTGAAAGGCGAAAGCGCGCTGCCGGGCGCACCCACCCTTGTTCGACAAAATTCAAGTGAAGTCTACCTTCAAAATTGGAAATATCTTTGTTACAATTTATAGAGTTCCACTTGAACCATACTTTTTTGTATTGGAGGTGCGATTTATAGAACCAAGGTGTTGTGGACATAATTCTATATTTCCCTTAAGTACCTTCCGGCTTACGCCATCATCATAGCATTATTACAAAACTTGAACATAAATATAGATATGTATGTGTGATGTAAAATTTCGTAAAAATGTCAAACTGTGATAACGTTTATGTTCAAGTTTTTTATGATGCCCTGATGATGGCGTGAGCCGGAAGGTACCTAAGTGAATTATAGAATTATATCCACAACACCTTGGTTCTATTTATCACCTGCTTCGTTAAAAGACCATGTACATACCGTTCTCGTTTGAAAAATCCATCTAATTAATGGAAGAATCCCAGAGACGCCCCCCCCCCCCCCCCCGGATCATTGCGGAGGAGGTTGCCGCCGTAGCGGTATATTGCATAGACGGACTCGCGTTTGTCCGGAAATGACCTCCTGGGATGCCCAGCGCGGTTGAAAACGACGACCGAACGGATAATTCAACTAATTAGCGAGTGTAGTCGTGAGTCCACCTTATTCAAATCAGATCCATCCATGCCGTGAACAATACAAGAAATATCATACGCTTGAGGAGGACGGAGGAAAGTTAGCGTTTCTGTTCCAGGCTTGTCTCCTAGGCCCATTTTCATGTCGTGAAAGAAAGAACCCGGTTCACTCTGAAGAAACGGAATCTTTTTTGCAAGAAGGAACTATCGTTTCCTGATAAATTTATAAACAACGTATGGCCCATTATTTTGTCTGGTCAGCTAGATGCCTTTATGAATTTTCTGCGGTTATACGACCTTCTTCAAATAATCCGTTCTGATAGTTCAGCAAAAGAATCGTTACTTCGTGTGACACAATAGGAATTTATTTTCACACTCGATTGATAGCGGGCTGGCCGCGTATCTATGGAGACTTAAACGCCGGGATAGAAACATAGGCGCTATAATTAATTAACTGTTTACATTTCTCGACCCAAATTCAGAAAAAAAATCATTCAGTAACTCTTTTTTAAAGTTGTTTTCCTCTTTTCTTCCTTTCTTTCATTCATTCTCTGTGTCTATATACGATGAGCGATCGTGTTCTTTCGACTCAAAGCTTACTCGCCGTTAGGATCTCGTCAGATCTTACAAATAACGGTTGAAGCACCGCGTTGAGTTTTCCCTGCGTTTCTCGCCGGTGTGGGTCGGAAAAATGATAACAGTATGTGATTGCACCCGCGATTGCTCTTGTGGTTTTCCACAAGCTCCGAAAAAGCACGATGATGCTCGGGTTTGTGTAACTCGTGGTTACCGTGCAAAGCGAGCATCAGTTCGTGTGCACCGTACCCTACATCTGCTGTCTCTTATGCAGTTGCCATATCGTCACCTTCCGGCCAAAATATCACAAGCGTCATGCGACGTTTCAAAATTTCCGCCGCTATTTTATTTTTTACGGAGAAATTGTTGGTTGAATTTGCTTGAAAATGTCACTGAATTTAATCGGCAGCACAAAGATAAGCCAGTGAAATTTTCGGACAGCTTCGTTGAACAATTTCTCTGTAAAAAAAATAAAATGGCGGCGGAAATGTTTTAAACGTCGCATGGCGCTTGTGATACTTTGGCAGGAAAGTGACGATATGAGTGTAATAATGGATCAGAATCGTGGTTTGATGCTCGATTCTCGTAGATTAGCTATAAATAATAAGATATGTCTAAACCGCAACTTTCTACGTACAATATTAATCGTGACATCGCCCTTTGAAAAGTCGGGTTTTTGACGTTATCCACCGCGGTAGTGACACTCTTGGTTTCTCTCACCTTACTTTAAACCGAGTTTCAAGGTGCGTAACCAGAGCAAATGCGTGTTTCCCTGATTGATGAAAGCAAGGTGGAAGAAACCAAGGGTGTCACTACCGCGGTGGATGACGTCAAAAACCCGACTTTTCAAACGGCGATATCTGGGTTGATATTGAACGTAGATAGTTGCGGTTTGCAAAGATATTATTATTTTTAGCTAATCTACAAGCATCACACATCAAAACACGATTATGTGATCCATTGTCACTTAACTGAATGCAACTTTCCAGCACAGCATGTTACGCACTCGCTGTACTTTTGATGTTAGATTTTAGTTGACATACAGTATACACACTCAACTGTGGTCCCGCAACAATGGCACTAGCAAAAAGCACAAATTCGTAAGCAGTAACGCTACACGGATGCAATCATTCCCAGGTTTGGAATTGAGCTGTGGTGCTAAGAAACCTCCTGACAAATGCACCTTCTCTCACGCTAGGATTCAAAATTTTCTTTTTAATATTTGTATACACTGGAAAAAAAATAACATTGGATCTAGAGTCCAGACTCTTGAAACATTGACAAGAAAAAGTACTCTTGATTCAATCGGATTTTTGCTTGAATCAAAACGAAATTCGCTCAAATTAAGAGGCTTGGTTCTTGATTTAAGCTAGATGCTGATTGAATCAAGAGAACTTTTTCTTGTCGATGTTTTTAAGAGTCTGGACTCTAGATCCAATGTGTTTTTTTTCCCAGTGTAGGCCTTCTGAAACGCAGGGGGGCAATCGCCCCCCCCCCACCCACATAATGACGCCACTGGTTCTTCGTATGGGAAACGACAATGCGTCGCTTGTGAAAACTCTCTCGGTATATACCTCCGGTTCACGTTGTGGTATCCTCTTATTGGCAAGGGAGTTGTGTGCGCTGTCGAACGGTCCGCGGTGGCTAGGATTTGCGGTTTGAATGATGTGCGCACTGCGACCCGCTGGCGGAGTCATTGTTGCTCCTGGCTCGCGTCCGAGCCCAAGCAGTGATCCCGGCTCCCATGTTAATCCTAATTATCGGACCCAACTTTGTCGAGCCCCGCTTAGCGAGTCAATTACGAGTTACCGAAAACATGGAGAGCTCACTGACCCACATTCGCGGCTCGTTCTCGCGTAGTCGCGGTTTGATATCACCGCGCGTATGCCCGGTGCCGTTAGGCGGGCACTTGAGCTCAGAAAAATTATGTTTCCGGGGAAATTGCGTCCGGAGAAAACGCGGGTCATGATCGGCGCTCCGCCATATGGACTCAGCTGAGGACTGGAAAGCTTCATAATTTAGGCTAACTTTAGGTCATTTTAGGTATATTTGGACGTATTTCATGTCCACCTTATTTTTCTTTTCTCATGAAAATATTCTTCAGTGGCATATCATGAAACTGACTCACTGCTTTTTGAAGGCAATTATCAGTGCTTCATAGACCGAGGATATTTCGTTTGTTCCAGACTACTTTCTTATCCCCGCGTTCAAGTCTCCGAGGCTTAATCCTCTTGACAAAGACCTTACTCGTTTACGGAGGGGTTACCGGAGCGGCATCTTTAGTTATTACTCCCTTTTCCATGGGCAATTAGAAGATACGTTTCTTGGGACCTAAGCGCCATAGGGTGCGGATGCGGAAGATAGAGGGGGGCTTGGATTGGCGGCGGAACCATGGCGCTTAGTTCCGTTTGACAGACTTACGTCCATTTTAGAATAGAATGATATGCGCTAAAGACATGGTGACTTATTTGGTTCTACTTATATTTTATTAAAATTTTAAGTTAAATCAAGCTAATAATTTTCAAAAGTATAATTAAATTTAGTCAATTTAAATTTTAATAAAGAAGTCTAAACTCGTACTTAAATTTACAATTCAACCCTTTTATCAGACACTTTATTTATCAAGATTAGCGCGAGTCAATCACTTCGAAAATTACATTTTATTATTTAACTACTAATAAAATATGAAAATTAGGTTTTCCAACTAATCACAAGGATATTGGAGTTTTATTTTTTGACCCCTGACGTACAAAATGTCAAGGTTTGAAGCGTATCGAGTCATAGGAGAGGTCGGACGAAATTCGGAAACTTTAATGCTTGTATCTCCGTTTATATAAAACTTTGAGGTTCTGAAAGCGGTTCCATTGGTTCTCTCATAAAATTCTCCTCTAGAAGCACCCCTTAAAGTTCAAAATGTGACGAAATAAACATAAATGTTTGCAGCTTCAGTCAAACATTTTATGTCTGACCTCTGCAATTCACTCGATCCACTGTGTGTCTTTCAAGTGCAGAGCTATTCTGCCGTTATAAAGAAAAACGCCGTATGAACATTCAAAGGTATCTAGATCTCTCGTGATAAAATATTTATTTTTGAGGATATGTATGAGTATCTCTCCTTGAAATTTTCAGATACTTCAAATTAAATCGCTGATAAAATCCTTTGAAACTTTGAAGGAGAACACCTCAAATGTCCTTAAAAATTCGTATTTTATCGAGTGAAATTTGGCAACGCCTGAAGGTTCTTACGATGTTATTTCTTACCACGGCTGTACCGAGCGGTGGTTCGGTCGGTGGTTCGCGTCGCATGACGGACGGTCGGTGCCTCAAGGAAGTGCAGCAACGGAATGGCCTAACGAAACCGACCGCAAATATGTAGAGACGCAGCCAACTGCAGCGCAGCGCTTCGTGATTTTCAAGACCTAAGTAATGCGAGGAGTGTCGATTTTTGTGAAAAAATGAGTTTTTTCCTAGAAATTCCTACCTCTTTCAAATGATGCAATTCCGATCTAACTCAACGAAAATCGCTCAGTTCAAAAGCCTTTCTCCGTGTAAGAAGGTCTCATTTCTCGTCAATGGTCACATGTAGTGCCAATTAATGTATGACATGCGTCAATTTTAGAATCTTCCTGTCTAAATACTTTCCCGGTATTTATTTACACGCGGTTTAGTTACAGTGGTAATGTTGAAGAAATTCCCAGGGTGTCCTTTCAAAATATTTTAAGAACATAAGTCCAGTTCAGTGTAGCCTCTTTAAGATAGGTCTTTAAATGTTCCGTTTTTATTATTCTTTCTCTGTATAAACTTTAAATAAATTACAGAGGTTTTATTCGGAATACTTCAATATTAAATTTCTCCCTCCAAAATAAAGCAAATTGTCATTGCTCCAAAAAAAAAAAAAAAAAAAAAAAAAAAGTACTCGCTCAATTTTTTTGCAGGCAGCGCAAAAATACATTTGTTTCAAGAATTATTCCCTCTTAATTTGGAATTCTATATCATTTAGTTAATAAGCTTTGTATGTTAAGCAAAACAAGTATCACTGCATTCTATGTTAATCGATGCGAAATGTTTACTGGTGGTAGTTTCTAAAAAGAAAGAGAGAAAGGAAGAAAAATTACTAGAATAATTTCGCATAAGTTTAGCGCAAGCCTCCTTGAAGAAGATACATTAATAATTTGAAGAAAAAAAATGGAAAAATATGTGACAAAAGCACCTAGTGAATGTGAGTAATATAAATGAATATTGCTCTATTATCTTTAATCTCACTGAAATCTGGAAGAAAAATCGTCCTTGTACATTCTAGGGATATAAAATTATGAAAATTGGCGACCTTGCAACTATGCTTAAGAGCCGAGGCTAGTTTCCTGGCTCCAATCAAGAGCAAGCAATGGACATTTCAGAGTTATTTGCTCTGCTTTGCGCCCGTTTTACTGTCATCGCCCTATGATTCCGATCCATCATTAAGGACGCGGAAGTGGACATTTCGAGGGAGTCGCCGATAAAAATGCACCGTCGGTTGGCGGTTGGCGATTCCTGGATCCGAGATTGGGTCCGGGCCGGGGTTGGTGGGAGGGGCGGGGGTCCTTGAACTGGCCGTGGCCAAAATTAACTGGGTCGCTGATTTTCAACGATCCTAACCGCTTGCCCGTGATACCAAATCGTTCGACATCTATTTGTCGATTTAAAAAAATGATGGTAAAATTGCCGCTCGCGGAAGTAAAATTACTGACGCACAGAGGCGTGGTGTGCTTTGCGATATATCGATTGATCTGCCATTTAAATCTATGGAAAAGGATCGATAAAGAGTATGTTCGCAACGAACACCTCGACAATCGATTCTTTACCATGGCTTCAAATGGAGGAATATCGATAATCGATCATTTACGCCACGCCATTGCTGACGCACACTGGACCGAGTCAAAAGGAGAATTTGGAAAAATCTGGAAACTTTGAAAGCTTCTATTTTTGAAAATATGAAACCAAAAAGTTTAAGAGTATAGTCCTATTGGTTTTTCTGAGAAAAGTCTTTCCAGAAACACTCTTTGAAATTGAGTTTATCATGAAATAAACATAAAAATTTGAGATTTTAGTCAAAAATCTCAAGTCCGACTTCTGCTATTAGTTCGTTCCATTGTGTGACGGTGAGACTAGGAAATAAACTTTGTTGTCCACTCAAAATTTACGGGAAGCGTCTAGTAAAACCAACCACCGTTTCTCAGGAACTACTCACTTACACTGCTAAAACGGATTTTTTTCTACTTCGTTTGCGACCTAAAACGTTCGAAAATTTGGAAAATTGGTAACTATAAAGCTATTCTAAAGAGATTAATCATTTGAAAATAGTCGTATCACCCATTTCTCGTTGTCTAGTTGACTAGGTATGTTGATTTTGAGTTTTAAAAGCTTGACGCTTGGTCGCGTCCCTGATGGTCCCCCCATGATCACCCCAAGAATGAAGGAAATAATGTGAAACAAACTTTTTTAACTAAAATAGTACAAATTAATATTTAAGTGAAAAATCTTAAATCAAATCAAAAGACATCTGCCTGCGACATCTGCGTCACCTCTAACGCACTCTGTGGAGTGCGTTATGGTATGCTTAGGACCGAGGCTTTTCTTTTAGTGTGTGGAAGGGATTATTATAAAAATGAAAAAAAAAATCGAAATAAAATTTAAACGGCTTCTACTCAAATAACTAGAGATATAATCTGAGAGCATCGGCAACATGAATTACAGGGCGTTTACGTCTGGTCAGTGAGCGGTTTCATTAACGAAATGCCTAGGGCTCGAGCGGAGAGTGGCGTTTGCCGGTCGCTCCTTTCCAGGCTCAGTAAATATAGAGATGAAAGAAATGGATCGCATTATTTCTAGATGCTGCCACGCATCAAATGCCACAGTGGCGAAGCGTGAATAATTGACCATCGATTTATTCCCATTTGAAGCAATGGTGAAGAATCGATTATCGAGATGGTCGTTGCGTACGCCCTGTCATTCGATCATTCAGCGTTGGTTCAATCGGCAGAGCAATCGATTCATCGCAAATCACGAGGCGCCACTATCCAGGAATGAGATCGCGGCGATGAACCAAATTGCAGTCCTCAACAGAGATTTCCCATTTACTTGGAGACTCGGATCCCGGAAGCCGATGTAAAAGACCGGGCGTTGCGCGGTTTGTCCGGGGGAAAATAAGGGCCTACGATGAGGGTGCGGTGACGATGCCCGATAAATGACGCAATATTCCTCAGAGATTAATTGGAGTAATTCTTAGTTGTGCTTAAAGGCTCACATTCAACATCCAACGAGCCTCTGCTGAGTTTTTGTTCTTGAAAATGGGTCTCAAAAAGGCTTACACCTAAAAAAAAGAGAAGTTGATCTGACATTCTGGGTGTAAAAAAAGGAAATACCCGCCACAGCAGCTACTTTAGGAATGCCAAGATGGAAAAGAAACTAATGTGGCGGGTAATGGAGATGGTGCATGTGTGAGGAATTTGCGATTTGAGTACTGATTTCTATGTAAAAGTTCGCGAGAAACACGATGGTGCTACTGGTTTTCTCTGAAATCAACTCCCACGCTCAAAAAAAGCTCTCAAGTTGAGGCCAAAATGGAGGGGATATCCCACCCTACCCTGAGAGTCCACCTCTGCATCAAGACAAACTCTCCATGCAAAGATAGGGAGCAACTACATTGACAGGGCTGCCACTTTATTTGGGGACTGCAAAACTGAAAACACGGCATCACTGCTAATGTATTTGCTACCTATCTTTGCATGGAGAGTTTGTTTTGATGTAGAAGTGGACTCTCAGGATAGCGTGGGATATCCCCTCCATTTTGGCCTCAACTTGAGAGCTTTTTTAGAGCTTGGGAGTTGATTTCAGAGAAATGCACACATGTTGATTTTACACATGCAGGAGCTCCAGTGCAGCAATCACAGCCGGAGCTCATTTTCAGTGTATTTTTCAGCCATTCAGGCTGAGATTCGAACTTGTGACCCGTGAAGTTTGTAATGAGACGGAAGAATGGAATCACAGAGCTCGGATTGGGTTGGTTCAGCGTCCTCAGCGCGAAGCCGAGGTCTTGGTTCGGGCAGGGGAGGCCATGCTGTCCAGTTGCCGGGCGAATTCCCACGCTTGCCAGGCATTTTTATGCCCTTTTTACAGGTACTCCACCAAATCTCAGCCCCTCATTAGACGCCCGTGTGAGCCTGTGAGCGTACACGTATGGGTTTATGTCCTCGTAAAAGCGTTTAGACTTCACCACGATGCTTGTCTAGCCGGCTCCGGACATTTCGGTTTTCGTTCATCCTGCCCGATCCGACGAGGAGGTGTCGTCACGAGAAGACCACACAATTCGGACCCACCGGCTTTGCAACAATCCCATCTTCCGTTGAATGAATCTCGAGGATGGATGATCTTCGTGATTACCAAGTTCAGCGAACATTGTAAAACAATGTCTGAAAGGTAGTAGCACTGAATGTATTGGAATTAGGAGTGTAGCCGAGTGCTAGAAATAATGTAAAATTTTCTTTAAAAAAACTTACATTTTATTAACAAACTTCATAAATGAACATTCCTTACTTTTGAACATCAGCCTGGATTATCAATAAGGAAAATACTTGAGCGAACATGAGGTAAAAACACAGCGACTGCCAAACCAGACACCAGTTTTACAACGGTAGTCGTAAACGAACAAATTGTGAGGAACCACAATCGAGATTCAACATGTCGGGCGAAAAAGTAACAATATTAAAAGGAGGTAAACTACCGAATAAGATAGTAACATATTTACCACAATACGACACCGTTGTTTTTTAGTTTGAGCCGTCATTAATATGTCATGATTTTGCAAAACATTTTAAACACCAGGAAAGTCACGAAAAAATAGCAATTACCACACCAATTAAAAAATCGGAAGGTAAAATGCTGCTGCGTTGCAAGGTAGTAAATTTTGACACGAATGTAGGAAAAGTAAGCGAATAAGTCTAAAAGTAAAGTCTAAAGTAAAGAAACGCTCAATACACCGTGACTTTCTTTCAATTCTTGAGCAAAAATGTTCCGGTTTGGACTGCTGCACTGATCATCAAGGGGAAAACTTTTTAGAAAGTCACAACCCTCCCTCCCACTCCCACCCCCAAGGGGGTCCAGGAAAGAGAACCCCCCTCCCCCAAAATATGAGCATTTTCAAATGCCCCCCCCCCCACTTCAGACACACATCAAGTTATGACGTATCAAGAGTCTCTTTCGCACATCCCAGTATGCACCGTAGTGTTCTCTCCACGTGAGACGAAATGGACGCGACAGACTAATTTATTCACTGAGCACTCTAGAACACTATACATTTTGGGTCGGGACCGTGGTCCAACGACCTTGAGCTCCTCCGTCTATGTCAAGCCCCGGCTCAATTCAACCAGCGGCAAAGAGTAAGTATAGAGGAGTCAGAGGTGGTACCGGCTATGGGCGTCTCGTAAGGCCGGGGGCATTCCTTCTCGACACCAGAATAGCTGGATTCTGACCGATTCCCATCCTCCGGTCCTCGGTGCGGCATGCGATGAGCCGGCTTGCGTTTTACTGCTCCTCCCCCTTCGCCCCCCCCCACCCTGCCCCCCTCCCGGGGAACACGTTCCTGCTCGGTGGCTCCGATGGCCTGCACTCGAAATGAGTTCCTCTTATGACTCGAGTCCAACTGTAATTACTAATTGCAATTGCAATCGCAATCGCAAAAGTAATCAGAGAACACGTGCAGGAGGATTAGATCACTTTCTGGGAGAAGTAAGCCACGTCCAGGGGGAGGCATGTTCGCGACGCTTAAGCCGCTCGCGATTCTCAGTGCGCAGGTGGACTCGACATTCCTCCGCGGAACAGCAAATTTTTAAATTTCCTTTCGTTTCAAGGCCGACAACCTTTCCTCCTTGCCCTAGGCTTGCGGTGAACGAATGTAGCTCCAGGCGCAAATGCTTTTGAGACTTAAAGCCCCTTATCACGGACTATATCACGTCCGAACACCTAAATACACGTACATTCAGACATTATACATTCCTTTTACCGATGGCCAAGGTGCGGAACTCCGTGTTTTCATTACGGCGTTTCAAAAACGTCCGCTTTTATTTTGATTTTTCGAAGAAAAACAAGCCAACTTTATAGCTTGAAATATTTACAGAATTTTCTGCTGCGGTGGAGAGGAGAAATAAAGGAATTTTTGAAAAAAACGCTTCCTGGACTTTATGTCCACCTACCTTTCGTCCATTAAATAAATGTCCACTGCTATTTATGCCCACTAAACATTAAGTCCAGTCTATATTAAGTCCACATGATTTAATGTCCGACCATGAATATGTCCAAAATTGTCCAAATCGTGGACGTGCTATGTCCACATTTTTCCCTCTTATTTAAATGACAGGAACCACCTCAAAAATAAATGCATACTACTACTACCTTCATTCTTAAAAACATTTCATTCATGAGTCAAGTCATGGAAGACAACAGACTCTAAGAGCAGATAAAAACATATGTTCATGTGTACACTGTACGGATATGATAAGATGAAAACCGAAGCGGGAGCCTAGGAAACGCTCCAACAACAAATTAAACATTTTTCAGTAACAGATGCTGTCAAAATTGAAAGTCCTCTTTAACTAGTTATTTTGTGCGCCTTCAATATTGTAGGATACTGTGCAACGCCTCTGACGCGAAATAGTTGCTTAAAGCGTTGCAGCGCGGCAGGCAACCGGCGTGACACGCTCATAGGCGCCTACAAACATAACGGAATACTTCACGCGTTGCGCAATGCGTGACGTATCCCGTTTGGTTTGTAGGCGCCAGTGTGCGTTCTGCGCTGCTAACACGCCGCTCCGCTCTGTGTTAGGCTCTAATATTTAAACTCGCGGAGTCAGCGTTTTTCAACTCATGATTTGAAATGTTTGCGCACTCTCTGCATTGATTATTCCCTTTTAAACTGATGAAAAAGAAATAGGTACTACTGGAAAATATAATGTGTTTTTTGTAAATATAAGAGTAGTTCCGTGTCAAATTTAATAATTTCCAAAGCATTCAAATTTATTATTTTATGTTTTGGGCTTTTACTGTGCTGCAGCGTGGTGTAAGCGCAATTAAACGCTCAAAATTTGACGTATTTGACTCAAGAAGGTCGATGTACAAATTAGTTAAAAACAAAAAATTGCGCTCTTCTTAGTTTTTTTCCTCTTTTATTAATTTTTGTATAGTTTCTTTCATCACAACTACGGCTCATTGAGATTCATATCGATGCCATTGCTTGGAAACGGTTTTGAGGCTTTAGAACTGTGGACGTAAAAATTGTGGACGAAAAGTCTGTGGACGTAAAAAAAGTGGACATAAAGTCTGTGTACCAAAAAAACATACGTTGACTAGTTATCAAAGAAAAAATAATGTATGATAGAAAGTTTTCAACGTCATAAACGGAGATACGTGGATGGTGGAGTAATAATTTTCATGTTTCTTTTTTTTAATGTTTCACTATTCACTATTTGTTGGTTTCTAGTGGTGCCTTCATTTGTCACTTATTTCTTTGTTGCAGGTGAGTTGGATTTAACATTCAAACTGACGGTTGTTGACGCTTGCTAGACCACTGAAGCCTTTGGAGACGCACATTCAGAGTCATTACGTTTTCAAACTTTATTTTCTCATTGCTGCCAGGACTTGTGGTAATTAGTAAATTCATAGCTTTCATAAATGAAATTGATATACACAGAAAAAAAAGATGGTGCTGACGTCAGAATCCTCTGCTCACAGGCTGGCTCCTGCAGTTCCTTTGTTACCCTTACAAAATTTCTCTGTTTTCACAACAGAAAAATTTTGTAAGTGTAACAAAGAAACTGCAGGAGCTCTGTGAGCAGAAGATTCTGTCGTCAGCACCACCTATTTTTTTCTGTGAGCATATTAGGTATTTGGTGTTTTTTCCACTCAAGAACTTTCCGGAAAATGATTTATTTCCTTATTTTTAGTACTTCATTGAATCAAATTGAATTTTACCCAAAAGGGGAAAAAACGATTGCCCGGTTTTTCTCCACCAAAATGTGACTCGGTTCCTCCTGTCGAATTGAGTCAAGACGCGGTGCCTTAATTACAATTCATTCCTTGTCAAATGGCGTGTCCTGTCAATCAACTAAAAATCGAAGCTCTTATCCCCTGAAAACTGTGTTCCTCTCCGCAGAGTGTGTAGTCTGTCTGACAATTAAGTTATGTATGGAGACGGTAACGGTAGAGCAGGAGCGGCCGAGTAAGCTCACGATCATTCATCTGATCTATTAGCTGCTGGCAGTTCGTTGACGTGTTGATGGGTCGACGCTTGCCGCTTACGTCATTTCTTCCGATCCGAGCGGGTGGCGCGACCGCCGCTCCGCCGCCGGCGGCGATGCTTCTCCGCGCATGTTTGCCCAAGTATTCAATGCCTTTCAACAATCAAAGGACTGACTTAAATTAATTGATACGGCTCCTGTGGCCACGGAAGCCGCTCAGCGGCACTCACCATGAAAGGGACTCAAATGGACCAAGAGACAGGGTGAGAAATTAAGCACTACAGCGGGCTGATTATTAAAATCGATGGACAAAATCATAGACGAAGAAGACTTATGGAAATTAAAGCGAGCCTATTGGTTGAAGCGGGTGTTTGCAATGGACAAAATTAGTAGGTTAAGGGATAGATTAACAACGCCAACTCATGAGAGACCCTACAGTTAGTTCATCATTTGAATCAGTGAGAACGAAAACATACGAACTCGAAAAAATGACAGTAATCGAGACACACACAACACTGCACGGTAGGTGAAGAAAGTAGTCTAAGAAAAAGATATTTGGTGTCGAGAGACAGGCACTTAAGGACACTTTAAAGGTCCAAGTTGGAACAGATGCGATAACTTCAATGACCTTTATGAAAATTGACGGTCTTAAATGAAAATTGAGCATTTTCGAGATACCGAGTTGGTGTTTTCGTTCTCACTGATTCATTTTTCCACTCGGTCAACGACAACCACCAGTTTCTTCTTGTACACGCAAAAAAATAGTCGGCACTCATGACGGAACCTTCTGTTAACAAGTTTCCTGCACTTTCTTTGTTATACTTACAGACGTCGTGAGAACAGAACTTCGCTTGTGAGCTCTGTCCTCCTTTTTTGAGGGGATATCATCGCACCAATGAATTGATTGAAGGATTGATAACTGCAATTTAAATGGCAGTAAATAATTAGAAACTATATTTAATATTATCTTTCTCCATGTGACGATGTTCGTAATAATGCATCTCGCGTTTTGGAGACTTAAACGCTGCAAGACGAATGTAAACCAATAGTTGAAGTAGAACTACTTCTGAAGCTCAATGGACCACTAGACAAGGTACGAATTAAAGGATTCTGATACATGTTTACTATCCAAAATTTCACGCAAAACACAATTCACGCAACGAAAATGACTGAAACCAACTCCTAACGAAGATATTAACGTTTTTATTACACATTGGTTACAAGGAGTTTGAACTACCCGCTCACAAGAAACTCAAAGCTCTACGTGAGTCAAATCGCGCACCACAACGGTTTCAGCAATCTTCTCAATCGAGCAATGTTCATTTCCCACCATGTGTTGTTCAAACTATAAGCAATTTGCTATAGCTGAGCCAAAGCGTCAAGATTGAGGTTGCCGGATTTTTATATCGCAGAGACTGTCATGATGAACGTTTAGCGTGCGATGTGAATCACGTAGAGCATTGAGTTTTCATGAGCGGGTAGTTTGAGTTCACGCACCTAGAATCATTAAATATCTTCGTAAGGAGTTGATATCGGTAATTTTCGTTGTAAGCATCGTGTTTTACGTGAAATTTTGGTTAAGAAACATGTATCAGAATGTTGAAATTCGTACCTTGTCTACTGGTCCATTCTGAATTTCTTACGAACGGTTAGCTTGGAGACTTAATCGCTGCTTGAAGAATGTAAACCGACAATAATTCAAGTAGAATTACTCTTAAAGTTGAAATCTAAGCCTTTTACAAACTGTCAGCTTTTTTCGATTGGCTGGGGTGCAGTTACTTTGGTTCAATAATGAGAGAAAAGTAGCGTTACTATTTATTGTTACTCTTCCAATAACCAACTTCCCGGAGACTTAAACGATAGAGTAGGAAAATGCTCGGAAAAAATCCAAAGTATTTTTCTGGTTTTATCATTTTCATGTTAAGGTGGAAAGTAACATCAGCGCTTAGGCATGATGATTAAACTTTTGAGAGTCAACATGTTTATAATTTATGCACTAAGTTAAAAATTATACGACAAAAAATGACTGAGAAAAGAAGTAGTATGATCAGAGCAGCATTGCAAAACTTATATATAGGTCGCTTTTATGATGAAGGGCTCTTTTGTAAGCGTAAAAGCAGGGACACAAAATAAAATTTCATTTTGCTGCGAAGAGAAGTTACATTTTTCATGAAATCTCAACGATTTTCCAAGGGCTGCGTATGCAACTCGCAACAATTATCCGACAACAATTCGTCAGGAAGCTTCAAAATTTTACTTTCTGATTTTCCCCCGATACTGAGAAGCTTGGAGGACAAGGCGCATAAGTGCGGTTTTTGAAAAAAAATCGCTATTACAGGTTTCAAGTAAAACTAGTCTTGATGCATAATCTGTGAAGAATTCGCTCCCAAATTCAAATTTTCAAGCATCAAAAAGTCAGTTAGAACTTTCTTTCCGCGCCGGAAGGATCCGTGTAATTTCGAAACGTCAAACACATATTTCTCGAAATGGCAAAAACTGCACATATGCGCGTTGTCCTCCAAGCCCCTTAATTCAAATTCTGGACTTTGCCTTAAAATGACCGGAGTTTTATTATGCATTTTAATGTTTCTTTACGTTTCATGGAATACTGAATACATTGCAGAAGTTTAAGAAAAAATTTAATATCATACAGTTTCATAAAATTTCTCATCCGTATCACCGACATCTGACAACATGCGACGAGAGTCGTTCCTTGACTTAGGAATTCGATCGAGTTCAATTTGAGCTCCGGTTCTGAGTATATTATCGGTGTTGCTCACTCTCAAACTCATCATTCAAATGGGTGCCCAAAATAACGCCCCTCCGCCTGCGCGCCCCACGCCTCGGAGCTTCTGCAATTACGGAACGGAGCATAGCGGTCAGTGCATATATCGAATAGGTGCCTGGATCCACTCCGACTGCCCACAATTAGAGGTTCATGTGATTGAACTCGATAATAACCAATCGAGGGGGTGCGGTACCCCCGTCCCCCCTCCCTCCGCCTCTCTCTCCCCCTCCGGCGGCGGCGGCGGCGGCGGCCGAGGCTCAGGCGACCGCACCGAAAAGCGAAGATGTGAATTGTCGTGCGATGATTGGTACGCGCTAATCATATTACGAACGTGAACAAAATTTATACATTGTCAACGTAGTCCGAGCACCCAGTTGCCGCTCATCATGGGAAAGTGGAATTTTTGAAAAGAGCCGCCGTCTATGCAATTGACGCGACGAAAAAACTTAGATTGCAAGGGCGAACTTCGATTTATGCTACACGGAGAAAACAACTTCGTGCGTGGGACCCAAAGTGTAGGTCATATGGATCTCTGAAGTTTTCGGATTGAGCATCCGAACACTTAAAGTCCAGCTGCTGAGGTTTGGATCACATATCTGAAGCTTCAGGTCTTACACCTGAAGTACTTCGGTTTTCACATCCGAAAAACTTCGGTTCTCATCTGAAGTACTTCAGATTAAGAACTGAAGTTCAGATGTGTGATCCGAACCTCGACAGCTAGACCTTAAGTGTTCAGATGCTCAATCCATACGACCGAAATCCATACGACCTAAACTTCGGGTCTCACGCACGAGGTTTTTTTCTCCGTGTGAATGCCAACCGGGGGGGGGGGGGGGTTATATAATTCGCCACTCCTCCCTGACGCGTTCCCTTATTTGCGTTACTATTGGTTAATTTCAACTTCATTTACTGCATTCCGGTTGATTTTTTTGAGATTCTCAAGAAAAATTTGCTTCCTCGAATAATTTTTGTCCCTCCCTTACGTAGGCCGATCCAGGGGGGCCTTTCGCCCGAAAAAAAGGGAAGAAAGAGAGAATGAGGGAACGGATGTAAGAAGAGGGAAGGACGCTTATAATTGGTAATTATTCATGACGATTCAGCCTCAAATGAGGAAATATCGACAATTGGTCATTTACGCCTCGTCACTACTGATAATTTTCCTGAAAGTTTAAGGATCTAAACTTTATTCCACTATTTTGTGAAAACTTTGACGAAGTAGCCCAATTTTTAGGCACCACTCATAATTTTCTTCAGAGCTTTCAACATTTTTGACGATGAAAAGCAAAGGATTTTGCAAGAAGCTGCATGAGTCGCGACAGTTGTAACGGCGTTTAGGCGCCGCATGTGGTGTATCATCCCCTGCTTTCAGGCGTCAAAGCCTGCGTTTCAGGCGCTTAGCGCCCCGTGATGTTGGAACAATAGACAGTTCATAGGAATCAGCATGGAAGAAATCAACCTGATATTTTTTTAGGAAATGTGGCATCCCGCGATTTGTCAAAGTATCTTCGGGATCTGACTCGATTCTATCTCATTCGCCGCTACTAATGTTATTATCGGTTCTTTTCATTGGTTCTCCCAACACTCTGGATGTCCTCTTCTTTGCCCGGTTTTTTCTTCTTGTTCTCACCCGGCGGCCGGCGCGATGGCTGCCAGCATTGCCGTGCTAAGGAAAAACGCCGGATGAACATTCGAGAGTTGCCAAATTACCCTTGATTAAACCATGTATTTTTTATAACATTCTTGCAAAATTTTCCTTGAAATTTTCAGATATTTTAGGTTAAATTATAAACAAAAATGTCTGAAAATTTTGGAAAATAATATTCAAAATTTTCCAAGTAATTTCGGTTTTTATCTGTAGAAACTTGGCAACGTCTGAAGGCACATACGGCGTTCTTCCTTAGCACGGTAGAGCAGACGCTCCAAACCACTCCTTTCTCACAATCAGTCACGAAGAGCTGAGCTTCAGATTCCCTATTAAAACTTGACAGTGACTTCTAAGGCAGGCAAAGAGGTTGGAATAGGAGTGTTGCAATGGAGCGACGGGAAGATCAGGAACATACCGCCAAGACCTTGATTTTAGTCGAGGAAAAGCTGAGTTGGCATATATTGATGATGAAAATTAGTAAAGCACCTGTCTCGGTTGAATCGATCAACAAAGCTGCACGTTCCCCATTAATTTGACCACTTTAAGTAGAAAGGAACCAAGCCACATCAGTCAGTGCAAAATTTAATCGGGCAATTGAATTTTTAACACGAAAACGTTTTTTTCTGTTTTTTTCCTACTGCAATCACCACACAAGTGTTAATCCTGCATAGAAAAAAAGAGATGTTCGCATCTTGAGGATGTTTTACCCTGTGACGTAGGTCGGTACAACCTGGTCAGCAAAATGAGGAATTCGAGGTATGAAGGACGGACCATAGCGTCCAATTGTTTTGCTTGAATCAACTCATAATATAATTTCGAACACTTAATCGTTTAATGATTTTTTTCCATAAACTAAACCATTTCCAAGAAAATCTATGATGAACGTCGCCGTACCGACCTACGTCATCCAAAAAGTTCAAGATGCCCGAAATGCAGACACCTACTTTTTTTTCTCTATGGTAATCCTGCGCTTCCAGTTAGAGGGCCCCACGCCCCTCCGTCTCCACTATGTACCAGCACCCGGCAAAATTTGTTTGAAACCATCAAACTCGGGTCACCTAGCCAGGAATTGAACCCGGGACCTATTGAATTTAGAGCCAGCGCTACAACCACTACACCACAGGAGGCCGGTTGTGCGGATCTTTTTGCAAATTTCAATGAATCTTTTGCATCCTGCGAAGCAAATTCCTTTAAATTGTCAGGAGAAGCCGCAAAAACGTAGTAAAAAATAAATTGCCCAGTTTAATTTGCCCTAGCAATGAATTATCGTTCCGAGGAGAACATGTTTTTCTCCGGAACACTAACTAATTTCTCCGGAAAGAAAATAAGTCTCTCCCTAGCATTAACTTATCGTTCCGGAGAAAATATTTTCTCTCCATTTTGCTTTTTTGGATTTTTCCCCTTGTGGTGGGGCTTGGGCCCTCGTGCATCAGCACAAACAACCAAGCAAGATGAGAACTCAACAACTCCGCGTGTTTGAATAATAGCGCCAAACACAGTGCGGTCGGCACATTAGAGCGCCTACAAGACTGTGGGAATACTTCACGCATTGCGCCAAACACGGTGCAGTCGGCATGAAACGCATATCGATGATTAACAAACAACACCGCCTATCTGCAAACTGATGATTATGCAGAACGAAGAGAAAACTTCACCATTTTCGTAATTTTAAGGATATATTTGTAATTGTTTCATACATTAGAGATTCAGTGAGGTGCTCCTCTACAGCATTGGAAAAAACTAAAATCACCAGCTTGCGTATTTTATACGGTAGAGTGCGGCAAAGTCTCTGACACATTTTTGCCAATATTTTCAGATTGACGGTGATGTTCGTTAGCCGTCGAGATTAGCATCTACAAGACTGTATACGTACTTTATATATTGCGCCTACAACAAGGTGCGCGTTTTATCGTTGAATATTCGTAATTTACCGGTGTCAGACCTACCGCCCGCGGTGTGCAAAATTTCTGACCGGTGCATATGTCGAAGGCAAATAATAAAATCAGGCATTTTGTCAAATGCCTAGGCAAATATTCAAATATTCTGGTAACGTTGCATGGTGGCAACGATCATGGTGTCAACAAACCAAAAATCTGATCATGGAGTCAACGATTGTTGACGTCGTGATCAGGCAGTAAAACGCAGAAATGGGCCCTGAGCATGGTGTCAACGATCACGGTGTCAACAAACAGAAAAATATCTTCCTTGTGAGTAAAATTAAAAAATTAAGTGTACAGGAGAGGTCTGGGTCACGTATAGTTGGATTAGGTTAGTTTAGGTCAGGTAAGGTTAGGTTAGGTTAGGTTAGGTTGGGTTAGGTTAGGTTGGGTTGGGTTAGGTTAGGTTAGGTTAGGTTAGGTTAGGTTAGAGTGAATAACACAAGAAAATCAAGACTTGAGATTTAAAAGGTGTTATTGAGGCAAGTTTTAAGTTTCGTTGACGTCGTGATCGTTGACACCGTGATCATTTTTCATGAGGGTCAGAATTTTTTATTTTTGGATGATCATGGTGTCAACAAAAACTTAGAAAAACTGTTTGTTGACACCATGATCGTTGACACCATGCTACGTAATCAATATTCTGACTTACAAAAAACTTTCCGATTCGTCTCCTACTTACAGATAAAAAAAATTCATTACGCCTGAAAGAATGAATTCTCTGTAAAAATGTGCATCATACGAAAGTATTTTGAACGATTTTTAGCTCCTGAAAGAACATTTATCTTGAAATCTTCAGCATGTCATAAAATACAAAACGTTTGCAACTTTCAAATTAAAATATAGGTAAAGCATACGTAGAGGAAGAAAGAAGAAGAGTCCATAGATTTGATGAGTTATGTTTCCCAAAATATTGAAAATTCGTGAGTTCTTCACCATAAATTTACAAAATTTCGTAATCCGTCAAAATTTGACTATTTTCCCAGGCATTTGATGAAATGCCTGATTTGACTAATTGCCTGCGACAAATATATCGTGTGTGTGCACGCACACATAAAAAATTGACTCAAACTATTCAGTTTTTTACAAGAGTGTATACCTGCGCAGCTTTCGCTCAAAAATGTTCTGATTTTTCCATGAGATCAGAAGGAAAATCAGCGAAATTTTTAGTCGGAATTATCCAAGATTGTATTGGTAAAAATAAAATTTCCAAAGGAAAATTTGGCAGCATTGAAAGTTACGTTCTTTCGTGAGGAAAACGACGGAATGTGACTGTTTTACCTAACTCTATCCTATTCTATGAGATGCATGTCATTTTATTGAAAACGAAGCCCATAGACCCACGTCAATGGTCCATGCGTCGAAAGAGGTGTCTAACTTTTGCAAACTCGGAAAAGGTGTCAAGTTCCAACATTATATCATGATTCTGATCACCTGCGGGCTGTAAAGAGTTTCCGAAATCCATCGACAGCACACACCACTTTGCCTCCCTCTCCTGCCACCAGAGACGGAGGGGGGGGGGGAGGGCTCAAGTTGGTTCCGGTCTCTCCACCCCGCCGGTGGAGGCTCAGAAAATTAATGGTTGTCGGACGACGAGGCTAAGAAAACTGGCTCGCGGGGGGGGGGGGGGGGGGAGGGCTGAGGCCCTCGTCCGCGGCTTCTTGCCTCCTGCTTTCGGTCTCATCCTCATTCAAAAGCGAACTAATTTTCCTGCCGATCCGCTAGGCTCAAATGGACGCAGTTAAACCGAAAGGAACTATATCCATCGCGACGTGAGCCGTGTCATGCATGCATCCTTACGGATCTCAGGGCTCATACCGGAATGGCTATGGTTTGTTTTGGTTTAAGTACATCCAAATTAAGCCAGTGTTTCCTCGCGCGCTGCACTTGCCCCAAGCGCAAGCGATGACGATGACGAAGACGCGTCAACAGAATTCGACGCGGACAACCGACCGTGGACACCGACGGCGCGTCGTGCTTTCGCGATGAATCGATTGATCGACCATTTAAACCTGTGGAAAAGAGTCGATCTTCGGGGTGTGCTTGAAGTATCGATTCCTTACCATTGCTTCAAATGGGAAAATATCGATTTATTCACGCTTCGCCACTGCTGTGAACCCTCGTCGAATCCGGTGGCCATTTCTGCCGTGCTGAGGAAAAACGCCGTATGAGCCTTCAGGCGTTGCCAAATTTCCTCCGATGGAATACGAAATTTCAAGGAAACTGTTGGATATTTTTCTTCCAATTTTATGGACAATTTTTCACACAATTTAATCTAAAATATACGAAAATTTTAAGTAAAATTATGCAAGAATCACGTCAAAAATACATGTTTTATCCGGGGAAATTTGGCAACTCTCGAATGTTCATACGGCGTTCTTCCTTGGCACGGCAGGTTTGCGCGAGTTCCAGACATGGGGTTTTAATGCATGTAAAATAATAAACGCACGAAGTCTGAACGAAATGGATATATGAATTTATCTTACGTTACTTAGTATCTTAACTCTGAAATTCATTTTATATCATGTAAATAGATGAGCATGATACACAAATCATAAATGGGGCCTGAGGGATTTTTTGACTTTTATATTTTTAAATTTTTGTTTCCTGGTTGAGGAGGGGGTTGAAACCACCTCGAAACGTCCCAGGCATTCTGTTTGTTTTTAGCCTTCGCCACCGAATTGCCTGTGTTTTGTTTTACGTATGTTTCACACAGGCCAATAAAGAGTCAAAGAGTGCAGTGTTAGTAATACATGTAATGAGAAAGAGAAGGGGACAGGAGGGGAGAGAGAGAAGGGGGAGAGACGAGAGAGAGAGGGGCAGAGAGAGAGAATACACAGGGTGTGATCCAGAGTTAGACAGCCATACTGCAGGAGAGTGTTCTATGGGTCAAAATAAGAATTTTTTGTTTTATATAGTTTTTTCCAAAAATGCTCCCTGTCGGTGCTGCGCCCCCCCCCCCAAAAAAAAATTTTTTGGAATGTCAATAGTTTTTCCTGAATTTTGGCAACGGTTGTGAACCAAATCTCATAAAAATGTGTTCTTTCCTGTACTTTTATGCCCTGACTCCATACATGTTCTGAAAAAACGTGAGTGTTTCGGCTCGTGCATTCTGGCCGTTTAACCCTGGATCACCATGTAGAAATGTGCTTAAGGAAAGAATTAAGAAAACCACTTCCAAGAGTTTCGAAAATCTGAAATCGGAGCTGAACTGCACCTAGTAAAGTTGCGGCATTGCAATCTTTGTTAAACCGGAAAAGCAATTCCTAACTTTTAGCAACACAGGACTAATGCGCATTGTCCGCATCAATTAACGAACTTTTTACGGTGAGTGCAATGAGGAGTGAGGACATAAGAAAGCTTAAGTAACGCGCATCACGCACCCGTTGCGCAAGATGGATGATGCTGATGGAGGGAGGGCCATTCACAATTCGACGGGACTCATTAAAGTTTTGACACTCTTAATTGGCTGTACTGTTATAGTAGCGGCTATTCATATGGTCTGGCTCTCAGGGTGAAGAGAAGTGCACGCTCGAACAATGTTGATAAAATCCGCTTCATTTCTTGCCGTCCGCAATTAGCGCCAGATAAGATAGCGAAAAAAAATTCGCAGAATTATATCAACTTTTATCTTGAGACGCAATCAGAAAAAATTCAGACGAGTATTTCTTACTTGACAAGGATGCCCATCTCGGTTTTTTCGAACCAAAACGTAATGAAATTTTGGCAGACCTTTGAGAAATGAGTAAATAACGGTCCCCGTTATATTGCCAGTCCCGACATCAGTATGAATTCCGTGACGTAAGTATGACATGATATGATATTCATCTGGTGCTGAAGTGGTGCCAATGTAACTAGTGTGAGGTCAGAAAGTGATATGCGAACATGAGACTTACATACACTGACTCACGGAGCAAGGTTGATCTTACGTCAGACTGGGTCACTTTTACTGGAATGGTTTAGAGGTGAATGCATGTAATGTTGCGAATTATCACAATTTCTGAAATTTTTGAACTGAGGATTTAGTGCAAAAGCGTACTTGTCCAAGTGTAAGGAGAGCGTGCAGTACTGTTAGGTTTCGTTTTTAAGAATTTAATATTTCAGTGTGTGACTAATATGGGTCTTAAAGTCTGTAAAAAGTCAGAATTGATTCATAGATACTGGCGAACAGTTTGCACTTCAAAAAACTTTGTTTCGAGAAAAAGTTAATGATACTTTTAATTTGTGATATTCAAGGGACAAACGTATAGGATTTTGATGTAACTTCACGCCATCTATTGACATACAAATGCATTGAATTGCTCTCAACATACTTTTGAGGAAAATAGAAGGGGGGGGGGGGTTACCGGTGTCATCCGAAAATCCTATTTTGTGACCTAACTGAAAAAATAGCTCCAATGAAAATTTAATGAAATGTCTCTTCTCTCGTGGCTGTGTAAAATGTATATATTTTAACTTTCTCATTAATCACACATTCATATAATTTCCATCAAATTAAGTAGAGCTTTCTCTAAGTCCGTCAGGGAAGTTCCATACATCGAAAAAAAAACTCCGTCTGTGAAAGCCGTACTTGGGGCTATATAGACATTCCGTCCTTGTTCCGGGCTCAGAGACCGAAAGTTCAGGGCGTAGCAGCAGGAGCAGTAAAAGCTACGGCTCCACCACCCGGAACTATCGGGTTCTGAACCCGGAGTAACGGACGGTAAGTCTATATAGCCCCCAACTTTTTTTCAGTCTATTTCTGAGCTTTCGTGCACCGCATTTCCTTCACTGCACGATAAAATTGAAAGAAAACAGTCACAAACCCTTGAACCGATGACTATCATTGCACGGAGGATATTTTTTGTCCTACCTCGAAGTCCGTTGCCACCGTGGACTGAGATCCCTTTTCCTGCGAACGATCTCATAACTGAACAATAATATAACGGTACGATTGAGGAAAGCTTGAAGAGTAGACGGTTGATCTCGGTTAATATTTATGACTTGGAGGTGCGGCATACTGTGCGGCGCTCTACTGAGTTTGCCATGTATCAACTTCGCACTTACTCGCCTCACCTGGAATTTAGCACAGCACTTCGGCGCAGACGTCTCGGACAGTGATTCGCGGGGCTGTAAATGACGTCCATAAATTTTCAAGACTGTAAAACGTCAAGCACGGTCAATATACTTACGTATTTACTCATAGTCCGTGGTTTACTTCATTGTAATTATCAGCAGGCGCCATGCGTTTTTTAACACGCGATCTACACTGGAAAAAATACATGTTTGCTCCAGAGACCAGACTCTTAAAAACATCGAGAAGAAAAAGTACTCTTGATTCAATCAGAATCTAGCTTAAATCAAGAACCAAGCTTCTTAATTTAAGCGTATTTCGTTTTGATTCAAGCAAAATTCCGATTGAATCAAGAGTATTTTTTCTAATCAATGTTTTCAAGAGTCTGGACTCTAGATCCGATGTGTTTTTTTCCAGTGTATCTGTTTTTTGAAAGGCGAGGGCGGATTAGAAGGGGCCCGTTGCAAACTTCAGCTAGAGCAAAAAGAAGAGTTGTTTCTTATTGGGCATTTTTTAAATTCTTTGATTGTAACGGTTCATCTGTGTGAGCTTTCTTTTGGAGTTCACAAGATGGGTAATACGGATAATGCCGGAGACTTGAACGCGCAGGTAGAAAAATTGACTAATCGGCGTGATCAAACGAAACTTTTAAATCATTGCATGCATATTCTTTTTATTTTACCAGTGAGTTCGATATTTTTCTGTTTGTTGATATGATGAACGTTGACTCCATTCTTACGGCCGATTTTGACTTTTTATTACCACAAAAATCGTTCACGCCGTGATCAGATTTTGGATTTGTTGACGCCGCCGTGATCGTTGACACTTTGCAACGTTACCATCCGTGGACGGCAATACTAAAAAGCGATATTTTTGTTATTTTCAAATTTTTGGAATTTCCAGGAGTGGGGCTCCGGAGCCCCTCTTTATAACTGAAAAAATTACTCCCTCCCCCCTCCTCCCCCCTCCTCGGGCCTAAATTAGAAGCTGCAACTAATGGCTGCGTTGCGTGGCTGGCGAGGGCTAGATGAAGTCCGCAACGTGGAAATGGCGGCAGTGCTGCCATTTTATTTTACCAAAGATTCCGGCATTACTTGCGATCCCTTGAAGTTCCGAGAGAACTTCTGATTTTGTTCAAAAAGTTCCGGGAAAAATTCCAAAGTATGCCCGGATTTACTTTCAAAGATCGGCAAGTTTGATAAAAAAAAAAAATCGGTCAAACGGACGAAACACCCAGAAATTCCACGAAAACTCAAAAAAAAAAATTCCGAACCAGGAATTTCAAAGATTCCGGGGAAAAGTTCCGAAATTCGGGATTAATTCCGGGAAATGGCAGCACTGAGTGGCGGAGAGAAATGCGCGGTTTTTTCAGCGGATTCGGCGTCAACGCCCGCGGGCTTATTACAGAGATACGCGCTGGCGGCGGTGCCCCCCCTCCCCTGGTCATTCCGCGCTAACCACATTTTTTTTCTAGGTTACGCGTCCTCTCCTCAGCGCAAGTTTGACATGCGCTAAATCGCCACTCCACACTCATCTCCTGGCCTTCGCCTGGGCGGCGAACTCACACCAAAATTCTGAGGGTGAAAGTCTGGAGATGCTAAATTCAAACGAAGGGAGGGCAGCGGGATGATTATTGAAATTGGCAAGACAAATCAATAGACAGAGAAGGAATAAGGCAACTGAAGCGATACTGGAAGAGGGTGGTTGCAATAGACAAAGGAGGCAAGTAATAGACGGCAATCGACAAGATATCCTAGTCAATCATTTTCTTCCTTAGTCTATACGAACCACCCGTTTCAACCAATAGGATCGCTCCATACTCCCTATGTCTTCTTTGTCTATTACTTTGTCTATCAATTTCAATAATCAGCCTGCTGGTTCAGGAGTCTCAAGGGAGGCTAAGAGATCCCCACGAGAATTAAACCCCACGTCAGCTTCTTGAGGCCCGCACTGGAAAAAAAACCACATTGGATCTAGAGTCCAGGCTCTTGAAAACATTGACAAGAAAAAATACTCTTGATTCAATCGGATTTTTGCTTGAATCAAAACGAAATCCGCTTAAATTAAGAGGCTTGGTTCTTGATTTAAGCTAGATTCTGATTGAATCAAGAGTACTTTTTTTTGTCGATGTTTTTAAGAGTCTAGACTCTAGATCCAATGTGCTTTTTTTCCACTGCTCGTGAGGAAATTTTTGCGTTATACTCGTAAAAAAGCTGTAAAAATTTACGGTCACAAAATCAAAGAGGGAAAGGAGAAGAGCAGAACAAGGTATCATACCTTGAATTCCACAGGAAGGCTGCCAGGTTGGCTTCTCCTGTAATTTGAAAGTCACTCTGTTGCGATGGTTCAAGGACATGTTCCTAGGATATGAATGAAACGTATGTCTGAGTCGTGATCATGCTCATACAGCCGGGCGGAGGGTGCAATGGATGTGCGATAATAATTAAAGCGCGCTCCAAAAAGCAGCGCTCAATGAGTCGGTTTACCGTTAAGTTGCTACTTGCATACTGAACACTTGGAAGGAGCAACTAACCGTGACCTTGATCTTCATATAACACGCCAATTTCACATGGACGTGCCTCTCCTTCACAAAAAAATTGAATAATCCAACAGATAAGTAAAAACAGAAAAAGCAACACAAGATGATGAAGAAGGAGCAGAAGAGGAAGAAGGGGAGGAGAAAGAGGAGGAAGAGGAAGAAGAGGAAGAAATATAGATAATATTTACGGGAAAAGAGTGCATTACATCCAACAGTTACAGTCCTACTTTTAAGTCATCATTAGTAATCGATTACGATAACTGCAAAGCAATGGAGAGTGCAACCGGTGCTAGGGGGTCGTTCATAATGAACGTAACTCTGAAATGCATAACTTTGAATCCCCCTCGTCCCTCTTGTCGTATTTAAATCACGCCACAAGGCCTTACCTCCTCATGGCAGATTACTTCATTTTTTAATATGTTCATCTACAATAGCTTCGACAAATTTAAATAAATTTACTTAGATGTGAGTTTATCTTCATTTTAATGCATAGCACTGACTACCCGATAACGCAACAGATTCCTTCATATTTGTTGCGAGTTCCCAACCGTCACCCTGCCCTCTTCCCATGTGTAAAAAAGTTAGCAATTTTTGTTGATATTTTGACCAAAATTATCGTAACATTTTCAAAAACGCAGACCCTGAAGGTTTCAAAATTTTGACCCCCCCCCTTCCCGTCACTTATGGCTGGACTCATCTTTTCACTGAAAAACAGTTATTGGCTACGTATAGACTTGTCCGTTCCGGTCCCAGAGGCCGAAACTCTCGTGTGCTGAAGTCGTAGCCTGGACTGTTCCGGGTTCAGCGGCCGGCGCAGCGGCTGCTACATCAGGAACTTCCAGCCTCAGGGCAAAGCCCAGAACGAATGGTGAACCTAATATAAGTACGGCTTCCACTACCAGAGGTCTATTTTCGGTATTGTGGCGATACGTCGTATACTGTGGACAACCGCGGAAGTCTCACGCCGTTTTGGACCAACAGCTATAAACGCCTGATCACATTTTCCATATTTTCGTCAACAAAAACCTACATTGATGTCATAATTATCACATTTCTCTGGTAAAACGGTCCTTCAGGAATCCATTGGATTCCAATGGGGACCCATCAGGTTCTTATGGACGCCCGGTGTGATTCTCGAAATCCTAATGGGGACCAATAGATGGTTCATGGCATCCGATAGGGGCCCAATGGAATCCATGAAATTTTAATGGGGACCCAATGGGGTCCATGAAATTCCAATGCTGGGAACCATCGCGGATTACCAGTGGGGACCAGTTTGCCCTCACGGGTTCCAATGGGAATTTCTCTGTGGGTTCCCATAGGACCATTTTACCAGGGTTCCGTCAATACTTGACGGCTCGCTATACAGACAGATGAGCCGTTGCGTCATCAATGGTTTACATCGATGAAAACATCGATAGCATGACTAGCGCTTACAAACATTATGCCTCCGCTATTGGTTGACGAAGAATATTCGATCAAACAATGGTGCTTGAGGGGAATTTGCCTGTCATCGAGCGCTCTCAATGAAAGAACGCAAAAGAGTGTATCTCTCTGCGCCAAGCGCCGGATCATCGCTGATTTCAGCAGGACACCGTCCAGTCAACGAAGAACCCGCTGCAGACTTCCAGGGGCCTTGACCCCATTAGCGGGAGTAAATATTTTGTTGTTTGGTCGCGTGCCCAGACGGAGAGTCTGACTGTCAGAGGCGATTCCACCACAGCCACAGGCGGGTGGTGGTGGGTGCGGGAGTGGTTGACCTTGAACTCTGCGGTCGAGCTACATGAATAAAAGCAGTGAGCGAGTGACGCATCGGACGAGTGCGAACAGTGAGCATCTAATTTACATAACGTAACGTGAAACGCATGCGCCCCGTGTAATCTACCCGACCTTATTGCAGCCAACATCCGAAAGCTCTCGCGGGGCAGATGCGCCGGCGATAGAGCATGCGGAAGATGAAGATGAGTGAGATAATTCTTTTTTTGAATTGTGTTTGTTTTTCCCGCCGCACGGAGATGTAATAGATACCACCCTCGGTTCCGATTCGAAAAGAGATGTGAGAAGTCGACGGGAATAATTAAGAGTTGGTTTAGTTTTTTTGTAGGTGCCGTTTGTTAAGTAACGCATTCAGTGTGTTTCCATCCACGCATGTGTGGGGAGAGTGCGGACTTGCCGGTAATTTTGAGGTTAAGGCCTGTATACACGCTCAAATTTCCGTCAATTTCAGATCAAAATGATAACAAAAATGGCGGTCAAATTTTTGCAGGCCGCAAAAATTTGATGGTAGATGGTGCACACCGCAGTCACCATTTGATCGGAAATTGATGGGAATTTGAGCGAGTATCCAGGCCTGGAGGTAATGGAGCTCTTAGGGCCGAAAAAGGAAGCCAATCTATGAATAAAAATTATCCAGAGTGATCTATTATTACAATGTTTACGATCTGTTGGTGGTAAAGCACATATTTGACTCAGTTTTTGCATAAATTTACTCCTATTTGCGAAAGAACGCTCATTTATGAACATTCTTGGCCATTTGGGTTTGATATTGGAATCTGATTGCGAAGTGGCATTTTCGGTTCCAAAGGTTGGCTATTCTTTTAGGCCCTAAGAGCTCCATATTTTGACAAGTCCATTCTTTCTCATCATAGGTACTCTAGCCTACATTGGCTGATTACGGAAATTAGTGTGTCGATTTTTGATTGGTTACACAAAATAGGGCAAAAATTCGACTCACAACCTTATGCCATCAGCGTTGGGTGCCCATTTGCTGTTTTTAACTCAAAATAAGTAGAAATTTTAAAGTATGTGCATTTTATGACTTGTCATATAAATGATCCACAGCTTTATCTGCTCCTACACACGCTATTACGAGTTTGTCAGCTTGTTTTACTTCGTGTACCTTGTTCTTCGAAACATCTAGCATAATAATTATTCACACATTTTGTACATAATTACTCACTGCTCCATTCCTTACATCAAAAGTATACTCGTTGCTGCAGGGTAATTCTCATCGTCGTTGTCTCGATAAACGTGCCCAACGGCAACTCGTGCAAACTGGCAACTCTGGTTTCGTCTTTTCAACCGCATGTGAAACAATCGATATTCATCGAGGCAGATTACCTCGATATTTATAATGGATTCAAATGAAGGGGAAACAATGTAACGAACTTGCGAAAATCACGACTGAACGTGCCATTTCTAGCGCATCTGCGTCTACGCCAGTGGCTTTGTCGGCGCCTCAATTGCCCCGTTGGAAATTAGACTCTCGTTATTACTATTTGCATACCGGTTCCTGCCTCGGCTCCCAGGTCGGAGGTTGTTGCAGCGGCTTCTTCCTTTTTAATCGCCCTCCGTTCCCGCTATAATGGGGCTCTTGCGAACTTTTTCCCGAGCGAAAAGAAGTGCTGCTTCTTGCGGAGAGTTGCTGAAAATGAGGATTAGCATTGGGGGTCTGAAACCTATTCCAAATTCAGAATGTGCGTAAGTAATCAGCTAATTTTTGGCTTCCCGCTTCAAGAAGTATACAAGGGCATTGACATAATACGATACAGATGAGTCCTTCGATTATCACAATTCCACACGAAATCAGAAATGGCCGCCGCCGTGCAGGGCAATGAGGGTGCAGGGGGCATTAAGGGTGGTATTTGAGGAGTGGCTGCATCAGGCACCATCACAGCAATGGTGCTAGAATGTGAGGAGGGAAAAGGATAGCGGCAATTTCCCGACACCCGTTGTCGAATAGTTATAGCAAATAACTCTCGCATCGCGTTTGGTGCAATGCGAGAAGTATTCATGCAGTCTTGTAGGCGCTAATATGCGTTCACGCCAACCGCACTGTTTGGCGCAATGCGTGAGGTATTCCTGCAGTCTTGCAGGCGCTGATATGAGTTTGACGCCGACCGTACCGTACTTCACTGGAAAAAAAAACACATTGGATCTAGAGTCCAGACTCTTGAAAACATTGACAAGAAAAAATACTCTTGATTCAAGTTTAAGCTCAAGCTTGATCAGAGTTAAGCTTAACTCAAAAGGAAATCCGCTCAAATTAAGAGGCTTGGTTCTTGATTTAAACAAAAATCCGATTGAATCAAGAGTATTTTTTCTTGTCGGTGTTTTTAAGAGTCTGGACTCTAGATCCAATGTGTTTTTTTTCCAGTTTTCTCGATTTTCTCTCTATATAACTGATGATAGGAGTAAATTAATAATAAATCCAAAGAACCTACAGGTACAAAATTTAATCGAATTTTCCTATCCTTTCCGGTGTCGCTATCACACTGTCGGAAAAGAGTATGCTCTTTTCGCTATGGCGAGGAATTTCCAGTTCATCCGCAGCGTTAGCCGTGAGGCAACGGAGCGATCATTGCCTAATGCTCATCCTCCCCTCGGTGACTGCGCGTTTGGATTTCGCCATCGGCGCGAGCACGCGTATGCGCCACAAAGGAGGATAATAAGTAAAAATGCAAGAAACAAAATGAAGATTGAGCGCGGATAAGTGGTCGCGGATGAGCCCCGCGGATGCCGGACTCAGCGGCAAAATCCCACATCCGTCGTCCTCCGGAAACAGCAGTAACTCCCTCCGATCGTGAGCCCCGAGGCGCATCCAGACGCACGTCAACCGCGGCTCAAGACCGAAACCGAGTTACTGCTCTCTTCCGGTGGATTCGGGGCAGTGGCGTGGCGTGAACGATCGATTATCGATATTTCCCCATTTGAATCCGTGGTAAAGAATCGATTATTAAGGGAACTCCCTTTAATCGATCCTTTTCCATACGTTTATATGATGGATCAATCGATGTATCGCAAAGCACGCAACGCCACTGTCGGGGGTTTGGCAATGCCAATGCGAGCAACTCGTGCGCGAGTAATCGGGGAAGATTCGATGCATGGGAATGAATGGACACGGATGGGCCGTGGACGAGGAACTGAGGAAGTTGAGCTCGAAAGGGGCCCTGCTCGGGAGGGGGGGGGCACGGAGAAAGACTCCGGAGTGAATATTGGAGGAATGGGCGTTGTTGGTGCATAATATCCGCGCCGCGACGCGCTGTCGAGGCTATTGACTCGCATCGACGCCGAACCGGGGAAGCAGTGCAGCGCCGCACACTGGGTCGAGTCAATAGGAGAGGTCGCACAAAATTTGGAAACTTTAATAGCGTATAACTCCATTTATACACAACTTTGAGGTCCTGAAAGTGGTTTCAATGGTTTCCTCGTGAAATTTTCTGCTAGAAGCACCCCTTGAAGTTTAAAATGTGGTGAAATTAACATAAAAATCGGCAGTTTTAGTCGAAAATGTCAAGTCTGATCTCTCTGATTGACTCGATCCACTGTGCGCCGCGGCGCATCGTCCAAACATTCCTCCTGGTAGGAGGGTTCCAACACGCTCTGCAAACAACAAGAAGCCTCGAGATTAGCTGGATCTACTCATTTTGATTGGACACGACTAAGCGAATTAAAAACGAGCGGGAAAGCGCTAATACGTTCGTATCGCAGAAACGCTAAGCTGTTTTCTACGTAGGCGCGTTTTTAAGTTCCCGGAAGAGGATGAGCACCGTTTAGATGAAAGAACTCGCTCGCCAAAATTTCAACTATCGATTGGACCGCGTTTAGCAGAAAGGAACCAAGGCACATCAGCCTTTGCCAAAAACTGGGCAATTTAATTATTTATAAGTGAACGATTGTGCGGATTCCTTTGCAAAAAGGGGATTTACCTCGCACTATGCAGAAAAGTTACTGGGATTTGCACAAAATTCCATATAACCGTTTTCATGTGAAAAATTGAATTGCCCAATCTTTGGCAATAGTTGAAGTGACTTGGCTCCTTTCTGTTTAACGCGGTCCATTTTTTAGAAAACTACATTTCCAATTAATTGTGGGAGTATACCCTAATTTAGGATACATACTTAAATCTTGCGGTGCTATCCCAACTTGCGAGTTGCGGTACTATCCCAACTTGCAATTTGCGGTACTACCCCGATTTGCAAGTTGCGGTACTACCATACACTCAATTGTAAATAACCGAACCATCCAGCAAAAATTGGGAAAGTACCACAATATTAGGGAGGATAACCCCTTACACTTTTTCCCGTGGATTGGCTTGTTTGAGGCTGTCCAATTGGAGGTCAATAATCAATAGGGAACTATCTACATTGGGGTTTTGAAATCTGACAAATGCGCAATGATTTAAGAAGGGTATCGTATGTATGTTAGAATAGGAAGCACACGTTGCATATGTTGATCGATAGCTTATCGACTAACCTAGCTGCATACTACTGCTTACTCGCTATTAATCTGGAGACTTTAACGCAAGTGTAGAAAAGTAGTCAAAATATCATCAGATGCAGTACAATTAAGATGACGAGTGACAGCTGCTAACCTGGGTATCTTGCGGTCAAGCCGCGTATTAAAACGGAACAATAAAAGAGATATAAATCTGCAAAATTCACTACGTAATGGTGGGGAAGTAATGAAGAGTAGGTCAAGATACATTTGCAGATTGTAAATTCATCGTTAAGGTTGGATCCTTGACGGTATTGCATGGTTTTCAGAAATGAAAATGAATTTTTTTTCAGGCTTTTAATTGGACGCTTTTATATAAAAGACGTCTACTCTGCTTTTTGATGGAGGCTTAAGTGATTTTTGAAAAAATCCCTCCTTTCTATCTAGCTATACGGCTTGATTCTTGCCTTCACGAGATTTTGCCTATCAGACACTTCTAAACTATTCCGCATAGCATGCATACGTATGCCTCTTTTTAAACTTCAAATGCAGATACACTGATTTTGTTTAAATGTTTTCGATATTAATTGAGGGGCTTGGAGGACAAGGCGCATAAGTGCAGTTTCTGCTGTTTCGAGAAATACTTTTTGAAGGCTCGAAATTGCATGGATCCATTTGATGAAAAGAAAGTTCAAACTGACTTTCCGATGCTTAAAAATTGAAATTTGGAAGCGAATTTCTCGCGGAATACTCGTAGGCATTAAGACTAGTTTTACTTGAAATCATTTTTATCTCAATTTTTATGAGAACTGCACTTATGCGCCTTGTCCTCCAAGCCTCTCAATTGAGGTTGAGCAGTGGCGAGAGAATTTTCTCATGGGAGTGAAGGCAGCCGGATACTTTTATGGTTATAATTTTTGCCTGCAGTGTCCCAGGGTAACAGATGAAATACAATTATTAGAAAATAAGTATGAAAAATAATTGAAAGAATGACAATAATGAAACTCGAACCTTGAAAACGTATTTCATTAACAGAATTTCACTTGCGGAGGACGCAGGGGTTTCTGACCCCTCAACGTTTCGGAATTTCATGGGAGTGATGACAAGCTCTAACTTTTTTACCCGCTGGCTCAGACGAATCGTGGGATTTTCCTCTTTTCTATTTTTCATTTTTTTTTCAATTTGCCGTGTCAGTTGCGAAGGCCATCCGTTTCTTCCGAGTGGCCGAAATGACTTCAATCCGCGCTCTCATAGCACTCGAATGCGGGTGGCAGAAGTCTCGAATCAGTCAATGTTGAAACCGGTCATTATCATGACGATCCCTAGAACATAGGCGTTCTCGCGAAACTCAGGGCTCATTAGAAAACGCACTTGTTAGGATTTAACATCCTCCGATTCACTTACCGTCTGTGAGCGCAACTACGCCGTGCCGCAAGGAGGGCAAAACGCAAGGCACGGCATACCTACTAGCGATCCGGGCTTCCTCCGAACGCAATTAGAGACAAAGTTGAGGAGCTCTCATTTCCCTGCTGCCCTGTGCTCATTCCGGAGGGCCACTCGTGGAGTCCCGGAGTCGCCGCGGCGCCGGCGCTACGGTGGCGCCCCCTGGCCGCGCCGCGGCCAAGCTCGCTCCAGAAAAATAGAGGTCTCAATTACGAGGACATGGGGTATCCAGGAATCGCAGAGGAAATGAAATAATTAGGAAGAGCGCTGTATCGGCATTTGAATGTTGTCAAATAGCGTCGGTAAAATATTCAATTTTAGTATAATTGCAAAAATGTTCATGAGGGTTTACTGGAATATTGCATTTATTGAAAATGTGTAGATGTCTAAAATTTGATGATTTTTGTGTTAAAGTGGAAACTACTGAGCGAATTGAACACTTGGTTCATGAATTGAATCCATCTAAACGGTGGGTAGAGGGCATCCGTGAAGAGATGGGGAAATGCCAGCTTCGGAGAATCTCTACCATGACAGATTCCTGCGGGCCGATTATTGAAATTGATAGACAAAGCTATAGACAAAGAAGACAAAAGAGACATGGACATATTCTATTGGTGGAAGCTGGTGGTTGCAATGGACAAAGGAGGTAGGTTATAGACTAAGTAACAGCAACCCGCGAGGGACCCGATAGTTGGTCCATCATTTTCTCATTTATTCTTTAGGAACCACCCATTTCAACCAATAGGATAACTCAATACTCCCTATGTCTTCTTTGTCTATGGCTTTGTCTATCGATTTCATTAATCGGTCCGCAGCTGCGGGTAGGCGTCGTAGAGCGCCATAGCGCGCCCTAAAAGCGACTTATACATACATACTTGGCCAGTCTACAGACTACGTGGGGCTGTTGGGGGTCCGAAAATGACGGACCTCATAGATGGATTAAAATGACTGAAAACTTGGTTTTAATCGCTTGGGATAGGTTAGGTTAGGTGACACCACGAATCCCTTTTCTTCAAAGTAATATAATCAAACGTGTTTACTTCATTTAGGACCAATTTTTAGTTTTACGTAGAAAAACATCCTTTCTATCGTGATGGTTCTGAAGGAAAGGTCGGCGACAACCCCCTTCCACTCAAAAGTTGCCGCCAAGTTTGAGCTTTAGTCTGTCTTCAAGGGGTTCAGTGTCATGGGTGGAAGTAGAAACTTTTTGCAGGGAGGGATAGAGGAGCGTCTCTTCGAAAGGGGGGGAGGGTCTGGGGGGCACTAAAGGATACCCCACCAAAAGGGATTTGTACGACTCCCCCAGTTTCATAAGGGGATCCGTTGGGCCTCCTCCCGAGTAATTTTAAAAGTTGAGTCGAATCAGGAGTAATTTTGAGCTTTTCCCACTAAAATATTGATTAAATTACAATTTTAAAGATGAAAAATATGCGACGTACTGATTCGGAAAAAACCCCTCTCACACCTTGAGAGGAGCCGCGTAGATTTGTGGGGAGGGGAGAGAGGGGGCCCTTGCGCTCCCCTTAATTTTGCCCATGCTCATAGGAGTGTTAATTCTTTCCTTACAAGGCTGCTCTACGCTCGGCCTCCTCCAGGAAAAATCGTGAAGCTACGCGTCGGGAGAACGAAGAAAACACCCGGCTCGCACGGGATGGAAATAAACCGTAAGACCGAATGTAACTGGGTCGCGTCTCGTGTAATCCGTTTCAGGGACGTTTCCCCCCTCCCCCCCTCAGCGGGTCGCACATATTTCCGGAAGACGGAGACGCCGAAAGCGCCAACATCCGCCGTGACCAGTATCGCTCCCTGGCGTCCAAGTCCGACTAGGAAGTTCTGTGTGTGATTCGCGGACGGCGCACAGTGGGTCGAGTCGATAGGAGAGGTCGGACAAAATTCAGAAACTTTAAACGTTTATAACTTCGTTTATACAAAACTTTGAGGTTCTAAATGTGGTTCCGTTGAGTTTCTCGTGAAATTTTCTGCTAGAGACACCCTAAAAGTTTAAAATGTGACAAAATAAACATCAAAATTTGCATATTTAGTTAAAAATTCAATGTCCGACTCTGTGACTGGCTCGATCCACTGTGCGGTGGGAGGGGGCCAGGAGAAGAGGGAAGAGGGGGGAGGGTGTAATTAGGACGCTCGGTTTTCCCATCGTGCACCTCTGGCTCATTTGATGTACGTGATGGGAATCTAGCGGCCGCGGTCCAAGTCGTCCTCGTCGTGGTTGTGGTCCCCCCCCCTCCCCCGGTCCCCCGCAGTGCCCACCTCCCTCACATTGCGTCCCAGTCACGCTGCTCCGGCTCCTACTCCTACTTACGGTCAGTATCTCACTTTCAGCGTTGCCAATGCACGGGCTCCCTCCATTCTCGATTCGAAATTCCCGCTTTTTCGACCATACTGGAAAAAAATAGAGTCCCTTTATACTGAGAGTCAAGAGAATGTGAATCCATTTCTGATTGGTTCCCCTATTTCAGGCCTTCACAGTGTCACAAACGGGAATAAAGATTAAATTTTCACCCATTGCAAAGATTATAATCTGGAATGGACCAGGGAATTACGGGTTCGGCGAGGAACAAACGGATGAGAGGGGGAACGGAGAAAGGAATTTGAGAATGGCCGATCAAAGATTACGAAGGACGTTCAATTTCTGTAATCCTTATTCCCGTTTGTGACTCCATGAGGGGTGTTGTCTTGACTCTCAGTATAAAGGGACTCTAGAAAAAAACTTCGGCCGTGGAAGCCGCACTTATGGGATATGTGGACATGCCGTCCGCGTTCCGGGCTCAGAAGCCGAAAGTTCCGGGCGTAGCACCCGGAGCAATTGAAGCTACAGCAATAGCACCCGGAACGGACGGTATGTCTATACAGCCCGTAACTTTTTTTTTTTTTCGACCATTCAGTTGGATTTTGGTGATGATCTTATCGTCACTGATAAATCCACACTGGAAAAAAACACATTGGATCTAGAGTCCAGACTCTTGAAAACATTGAAAAGAAAAAGGACTCATGATTCAATCAGATATTTTCTTAAATCAAAAGGAAATCCGCTCAAATTAAGAGGCTTGGTTCTTGATTTAAGCTTAAATCTGATTGAATCAAGAGTATTTTTTAAGAGTCGGGACTCTAGATCCAATGTGTTTTTTTCCAGTGCACGGGGTTGTGGGTATGCCGCTCAACGTTGGCGCGGGCAGGATGCAGTCATCCTCTTGCATCTAAATGTGTCGCTCCTATTGCGCACTCCGGTGCTCTGCGACACCCAAACGCCGTATTTGCCTATCTTTCTTACGGTTGTTGGGCGAATGTTAACGTAATATCCCCTGTGGACATCCCTTCATAGGGCGTTCCCGTCGTCTCTTGCCAGGGGGTATCAAATTCAAAACTTGTTTCGACAATTTCTCTGAAATCCCGTGCACATGCACATGTCCATAGCACCTCAAGTGACTGAACATGTCATCCTGCACGATACTGATTCAATCTCTGGCAGACATCGACGGCGAAAGTGCGGAACCACGTATCTCTATTGCAGTGTTGCAAAGGTAAAGTTTTAAAGATAAAGAACCAACTTTGCATCTTGCAACTTGCACAGAATGTTCTGCTAACAGAGCAGAAAAATCAAATAGGTTTTTAAGAAATTTCGTTGACTAGTTTCTCCGAAAAGAAATAAAGTATGAGAGAAATTTTGCAACGTTGCGAACGGAGATGCGTGGTTTCGCCCTTCGACCATCAATATCATTCAAGAGACGATGCCGTTCAAAGTAGCGTAAGAATTATTTCCTCTTGTTCTCTACTCTAAGATGAAGGGTAAAAAAATGTTCAAGTATTCCTTATTCCGTGGCAGCACGCTATACTCGCATCTTGCCACACCTACTTGCAGGTGCACTTAGACGACTGATTACTCACGAATATGTGTCAGTAGAAAGTTCATAGAAGTCAAATTCAGCGGCCATAGAGGTGACCCCCATCGGCCACGAGCGTCCACGTCGAATACGGTGCAGATTATTATGACTGACTCTAGAGAGGCAAAAAGAAAAGAAAAGGAAAGGAAATAATAGAAAAAAGACTAAAAATGATGCCCTGCACGCACAGGAACATACATAAAGACGAGATTTTTAATATCCTTACCATTGTCAAAGGAAAAAAATATTTGAAAGAACATTATCCTAAACAATACATCTGATAGCTGATACATCTAATGAATGCATGATTGGCACTACCCATAGCAGCTACTAGCTTGTACTAGAAGCATGCATACAGAGACAGACTTGACTGCCATCCTTTTTCCCCTGAAGGATTTATGAGTACTCTTTATTTTTCCCCTCTAAGTCACCTTGTTCAATTATGAAAGTTTTACCCAACAAAAGGCAAGTACCATCTTTTACTAAGGGTTTTCATCGTTTTCTTTATTCATTTACTTTTTTACCTCTTTGGTTTGCTTCATTCCCAAAAGATACTTTTACCTAAAGGGCAGGGTATTGGCGTTACAGTGGAATGGAAAAAAACATGAAAGATTTTAATGACATATTTTTTTTTCATTGAGGAAATTCAGGTTTAATTATACCTACTGCATTTGAACTTTGAGCCGAACTCTATAGAAACTGCTCCAAAGGCCTTCATTGATAGACCTATCACTGGCGAATAAATAGAAGTGGATAATTAACATTGATAAATGCACCAAAATTCACTGCTCATGCCTGAAGTCAATCCGCAAGATCATAACAGAGCATAGTTTATTAAAATAGTGACGTGCCCACGTATAGGGCTCATTACGTTTTTATATTTCTTCAATTCAATGTTTTAGACGGCGTTCAGATGAACAATTTTAACGTTCAATGAAAGAATGGTACTTGTGCTTGTACAACCTACACATGTTCACGCTTTATTATAAAGCGCATCAGCTTGCATATTGTGTGAATAAATAATGGCGTTATGTTCTCAAACAAAAAAAATAAATGTAATAAAATTAGAAATGGTAAAAGAGGACTTATTTTTCTTGTTAATGAGTTTCGTCGCTTACTTTCAATTAGGCCTCGTTAGTTGGATTACCTGAAATAATTAACGTAGTGCAAGCGTAATGACATGCGGTACATGCTGAGTTGAGACTTAATTAGCAGGGTGAGAAATGCTGTTACTTTGTTTATCCTGACTGACCGTAACTGTGCGCTATTGCAACTGAGCCGCGGTTGCGCGAACTAAAGTTATTTAATGCCTATTTTTTGAGGAAGGAAAGAGAAATTTTAAGTGCAGAAATTGAAAAGGAGTTGACTTTTGAGATCGTAGACTGAAGAACCTCGCCTAAATCTCTTAATAAACTCAAGAACTGTCAGCGAGACTCAAGAGCGAACTTTAATAAAAGTTTCCCATAGTCTCTCTCAGAGGTAATATTACAAGCAAACTGGGGGATCATCGATGACCGATAAGTACCCTCGATCATTAAAAACTCTTGTTGCTGTGGTGAATGGTGTTATCCATTCACTATATCCGTGACCTCTTAATTTGAAGGTATCGATCCGATGAGTAATGAGAATTATCCATCATTATTGCATACTCTATCCTACTAATTTTTTTCGAATCCTCGTAAAATTGCGACAGCAAAACCCTGGTTTCTAATACCTCCGTTTAACATCACTCAGTATTATTGAGATCGGTTTGAAAATTAACGCCGTTGAATGAGAGCATTTGTGGATAGGAGTGGCATGAATGACAGTTCGACTAGTTCATTATTCTGGAATTTATCACCTGAAAATGGACCAAAATATTATCTATTGCCTCACTTTCTTTAAAAGCATAAAATAATAAAATAATACTTTTTTATACCCCTTGTCTGATATTGCTGGATATCTCTAACAGTTGTGGATCTTTCTAAGTCACCTTTACACAAAACTATACTTGCCCCTTCAATTAAAGTGGATGTTAGACACAACTTCTCAGTACACGTTGGGAAAATTGCACTCCTCACAACGAGGAAACTATTTTCTTCGGCCTTATTTCAATGCTTCGGAAAAATTCCTAGACTGTGTCCTGGAAACGTACCAAGCACAGTAATTAATATTTTGAGTTGTGACAACAAAAAACACAAACTTCTTCTTTTTTTCTGTTTTTTTGCAGTATATTTCTCTTCTATTCTATTCCTGATTATTTGGTAACTTAGGAATCTACAGCCATCTATAGACATGAGTTTTAACGTAGAGATTATTTTATTTTCAGTAGACATCAGGGGATTTTTGGCACATCCATGCTCCGGCTTTCAAATTTTTAGAGATTACTGTCGAGTAGAATCTGTTTCTGCAGATCTTTTCGTCAGTTCCGTGAAAATGTGTCGCCACCACCGGGATTTGAACCCGGGACCTATCAAGTCACATACTTCTTTAACGAAATTACACTCATCATCCTCTTCTCTTCCCATCCTCTCTCTTCATTTTCATTGTCCTCTTCTACTTCTTCTTCTTTCTTTCCCTCATCTTCCTCTGCCTCTCCTTCTTCTACCTCCTCTTCTTCCTTTTCCACATCCTCTTCTTCTTCCTCCTCATGCATCTAATGCGTCCTATCTGACATTGTTAGGAATCTTCAGCTACTGCACCTATGATATTTTTCGAAACTCCCTCCGTCAGTATTCCCTATTGTTTGTATCCGTCAAATTACAGCGTGTCTCGGGCCTAAAAGACTCGAGTCGGTCAGACCGGGGTTAGACAGCGGACGCGAAGATGGAAAATAAAAAGATAATTATTTCGTGAGGAGGCAGAGGAGAGGGATTAACAGGACTTAGTCGTGAATGCACTTCAGCTGCCAAAGGGGTCTATTGTCACGTCGTGTCTCCTCTATCATTGACACGGCAACGTCGGCGAGCTCTCGACGGGGGCGGGATGGGACAGAGACGGACTGTCCAATTACTATTGCCCGACCTCCTCCCCGTCCTCCCGATCCTCCCCCTGGAGCCTGAACCTCCTCCGGAATACAACTGGACCCGACGCCGGAGTCAATAGCAGCGGAGGCATTTGCACGATAACAAGATGGGCCCGGTCGATACCACTAAATGGACCGCGGAACGGTGGGCCCGGACCGTTCCTCTCGGGAGCCCTGGGTCTTTGATCACGAGCGGGCGCCGTTGGGTGGAGAAATTCGGACTTGGGGCATCGCTAAACAGATGGTAATGCATGCAAAACGTTTTAACACTCCCAACTCGGCAGCCTCCGTCGCCCGTCCGTCGCCCGGTGGAACCGTTGACCGTTGCGACCCCCAACATCCCCCCACCCACCCCTTACCCCGCCCCCGATCCCCGGACTGTTACATACGCGGATCGTGGAGGTCACGGCAAAAGTCCCGCTTGTTCCTTATCACCTCCGTGCCACAGTTGGTCAATGCTGCCACTCGAATTTTCTGAAAAGTACGCGGAACGCTGGAAAAAAGAGCACATTGGATCTAGAGTCCGGACTCTTGAAAACATCGACAAGAAAAAATACTCTTGATTCAATCGGATTTTTGCTTAAATCAAGAACCAAGCCTCTTAATTTGAGCGGATTTCCTTTTGATTTAAGCTTAAATCTGATTGAATCAAGAGTATTTTTTTCTTGTCAATGTTTTCAGGAGTCTGGACTCTAGATCCAATGTGTTTTTTTTCCAGTGAACGAATACCGAGAGGTCCGGAAATAGTCTGCCCGATTACCAAATTACAGACATATATTCTGCAGGATTTTACTTTTCTCAATACTAAAATTACAAGAGTATTGCGTATCCTATAACGCGTATGGTGCGAAGCACTTTGGGGGGTCAGAGGGTATACCGGCATAGCCCCTAGTTGTTGGAAATCTTCAGGATTATCCGCATCAAACAGGGGGAAAAAATATGAAATGATCGTATTTTTCTAAAATATCCTAAAATACATACATTTTCAACTAAATCAGTAAGGTGGAGAAATTGTGCTAAGTCCACACCATTTTGCGGGTAAAACAGAGCCAAGAAATTCCAAAACTAAAAAAAAATTTTTGACTGTAATTGGAACATTTTTGGAATTTCTTGACTTTGTTTGCCCTGCGAAATGGTGTGGACCCAGCACCATTTCTCCACTCTGTTGCATACAGTTCGGGACATTTTTAGTGTTTTTCGCGCGAAGTACAAAATACACATAGTCCATAAATGAGTGCTACTTCAACTCGTTATTAATATTTTCACCGCAAAATACACAGGATTGCAAAATGTGTGCAATACTGTGATCGTAGGATTGCAACCTCGTAGTGTGCACTGTTCGGAAATGGAGAACACTGGGGTAGGTTCGATACCAAGAAAATACGATTTTTCAACGACTTGAGCGCGCACCGTGGTATATGCGCAATGCATGAAGTATCCTGCAGGCTTGTAAGGCGCTACTACGGGCTGCGCGCACCGTGCTGTACGCGCAATGCATGAAGTATTCTAGGGTCTTGTAAGGCGCTACTATGCGTTTAGGGCCATGCGTGCCAGCCCTGCGCCGGTCGCTGTAGTGGGTTTGACGCGATTATTCCAACTTGCGGCGTCGGCGGGTTTCAACTTATGATTTTGAAGTTTTTGTATGGTTTGTTGGAATTATTGTCACTTCGAAAGATAGAACATTACTTAAAACCCAACTAATTTTCTTCTCTTAATTTACATATTTTTATAAATAATTTTAAATAGAAGCATGCAATTGAAACGACTTTTACGTGTAGGCCTCCTCGTTTCTCAGCAATGTATTTATGTGATCATGTGAACTGCTTTTTGCCGGTATGGGAAGCAGGGCACAAAGTAACCTAAAACGCGCGATTAATACTTTTTGGTTAGTTATTATTCTATAGGTTTTAATAACCAAATCTTTGGGCTGAAAATTTGCAATCTCGGCAGAAATTAGGCGCAAACCGCCAAAATCGATATTGATTTACATCGGTGGTAGTCCAATTCGCCAGCCACTCGCAAGTTGCAGCGTCAGAATGACAGCGAGAGAAACAAGATTACATCAGTTTAGCAAGAGACTTTCTTCATCCCTCTTTTTCGAGTAATTGAAGGTCTCAGTTAGTTTAATCAAAAATTTCATCGATCAACCAAGTCCGACTGAAAAAAAAATAACTCAAAGTAGCCATACGAGTATACGGACATTTTTAACTATGTGATAGCCAAAGGTAAACTATCTATATAGGAAGAGTAGGTACGGACAAGTCGAAAACAGGAGCTCTTAGAGCCCGAAAGGGCAGGTGATCATCAAACACAAAAAATGTCACTGCCTATCTTCAGATTCCAAAATCGAACCAAGATGGCCAAGAATGTTCATCAATGAGCGTTCTTCCGCAAAAATGAGTAAATGCGGGATGCTTTAGGGTTAAACGGCCAGACTGCAGGAGCCAAAACACCTCCAAACCTGAGATTTCGATTCTTTTAGATCATCTATGAATTCAGGGCATTAAAATACAGGGGAGTGCAAATTTTCATGTTTGCTTCACAACTGTTGCCAAAATTCAGGAAAAACGATTCACTTACCGAAAATTTTTTCTAGGGGAGGGGAGGCGTAGCTTCGACGGGGGGCTTTTTTGAAAAATACTTTAAACAACAAAAAAGTCTTGTTTTGCCCCATAGAACATGCTCCTACATTCTAGCCGTTTAACTCTGGTTTACCCTATGTTCCATGCAAAAACTAAGTCAAATGCGTGCTTTAGAAACGACGGGTCGTTACAATCGTGATAATGACTCTAGGAAATTTAAATTAATTCGAAAGATAAGTATTCTTAAATTTTCTTGAAAATTCACGATTTGTCGAAGAACATTTGGCAACGTCTGAAAGCTCATACGGGGATTTTCCTCAGCACGACGGCGTAGGTAGTCCAGTCAAAGCTCAAGGATATCCAAAACCTATTTCCGGCTCGGGTGCAATACGAAGGCATGAGCGGAGGAAGAAAGTAAACAATGGGAAAGAAGGTCCCGTTGTAATCGTAATGATGTCAAAGTGGCCCAACATGGTAACGTGGCACGGAACGGCGCGGAGGGGAGGGGGAAGGTCATGGGATGAGAATCCCAGAGCCAGCGCGACGCGGACGCGACAGGGAATCTGGGAGGAGGCCGCGGGACCAAGGCATCAGGGGATAAATGACGGTATATTGATGTTGATAATCATGTCCCGGGCTAAGAATAAACTTATAATTACATTCTGTTTATGCAAAATCCGCTCATGGCACATCGACCCGACCCGGGCAGGAAGCCGGCCGTAATAATCATTTTTAGTCGGGCTCAGCATGGCCACCGACCACCGACTTGACTCGCATAATCACTGCCGAGTGCACCGTGCAGTTCGAATCCAAGTTCATTAACATTGTCTTACGTTTCCTCGTTTCCTAGTTCCTTCGATCTCCCACATTTGTCTATTACCATTATTATAATTCTGTCTTCGCTCAACATGCTCCGCGTCGTCTCAGCGGCTCGTCCGGCCGCTGCCTCGTTTCCGACGTCCTGAGGTGGAGCCAGGGTTTTGCCGTTCTTCGGCAAAACGCCGTAAGAAGATTGCAGAGCTGCAAAATTTCCTCCGATGAAGTGTTTATTTTGGAGGGAAGTCATGCATGTGATGCGTGCTTTTCCTTGAAATATTCAGATATTTTAGAATAAAGTCAATGTCACAATTGGACTATATTTTGCAATTTGGAACTATAAATTCTATCCCGGTTCAAAAACAACGTATGTGCCATTAGTTTCCCTATGCACATGAGTGTTTTTCCAGAAGAGCCAGAATTTATAGCTCCAAATTTCAAAATGTAGTCCAATTAACCGTCTAGAGAATGGGCCTGTTGCATGCAAGAGATACAGCCGCGCGAATAGACTTATTAGAGGTTAAATGACACGAAAATTACGATGGCCACATTAAAAAAGTCTGAAATACACTCTTTACTGCGCAATTTGCGTTGTTAGGAACGCGCTTTTACAAATTTCCCGCGTCTGGGGGCAGTTTTCTAATCACCGGAAACGAGCAAACGGCGGGCTCGGTGATTTCCGGAAGATGCCGAGTCGTTGTTGTTGTTGTTGTTATTTTTTCCTTCAGTTTGTTTACAAACCCAACGTGATCTCTTATAGTGGTCCATATACGCTTTATGCGGTAACCAAGTCGATCAACTTTTAAATATCCAACGCAATCCTTCCACATTTCATTTCACGATATCACGAGCTCCGATTTTTAGGTTATGTTGTCAGTTTTAGTTGACCGGAAGTAGCCGCGAGTTGCCGTAAATTGTTTCCGTCAGAAAACTGCCCCCAGACGCGGGAAATTTGAAAAAACGCGTTCCTAACAACGCAAATTGCGCAGTAAGGAGTGTATATCAGACTTTTTTATTGTGACCATCGTAATTTTCGTGTCATTTAACCTCTCAAAAGTCTATTCGCACGGCTGTATCTCTTGCATGCAACAGGCCCATTAGGTGAATATTTGGACCGTGTTTAGCAGAAAGGAACCAAGTCACAACAGCTATTGCCAAAATCAACCGGGCAATCTGGTTTTTTACAAGAGCACGTTTCGGTGAATTCCATTGAAAATTTTAAGAAATTTGCTTTGTACTATGCAAAAAATTCACTGAAATTTGCATTAAAATCTGCGCAACCGTTTTCGAGTAAAAAATCAAATTGCCCAATAAATTAAAATTGACGATAGTTGATGTGGATTGGTTCCTTTCTGCTTAACTCGGTCCTTCCACAACTCTCCCGGTACATTCGAATTTTCTTGAAGGAAATTTGGCAACGCCTGAAGGTCCATACGGCGTTTTTCTTTGGTACGACAGCATTAGAAGAGATCGGACTTGACATTTTTAACTAAATCTGCTAAATTATTATTATTTCGTCAAATAATAAATTTTTAGGAAAGCTTATTATAGGTAATTTTAAGAAAAAACCAATGGAGTCCCTTATTAACTTCTGCGTTCCGCATTTACGAATATTATTTTAAGCTCTTAAATTTCCCACGTTATGTCCGACGTCCCCTACTGACTCACTCCTAGGACGTCGTCATTTCGACCGAAGGTCGTATCCCAATTTTCACGTGAGCTCTGTTATACACATACATCAATGCTTTCTGGGGCTCATGCGGAAGTCAAGATCGCGTATCATTTCGTTCCCCGTGGACCTTTTATAAGCAACGGAAAGACGTGCACATTAATTGACTTCGATTGCTGTTGTTGGTAAATAAATATAGCTTCTCGTCCTGACAGACGGTAATGCTATGATCAGAAGAGTTTTTTTTAAGGAAGGGCTGGATTGTAAAATATCAGTTGCGATCAAACTGGAGAATCTCAAGTATCTGTTTTAAACATTTTTTCCGAGCTTTTTTCATCTTCTTGGTTTCTCATGCCCACAGCATCAGTTTTTCCTAACACTTTGTGACAATCTAAAGTATAGATTCGAAGATTTATCAATGATGTAAGTCGATCAAAATGATAGTTTTCCACGCGCTTTTCGGAAAAATTTTCAAACAGATTCAACCAACAATTTCTCTGTAAAAAAATTAAATGGCGGCGTAAATTTTGAAACGTCGCATGGCGCTTGTGATACTTCGACCGGTAGGTGACGAAAAGCCAAAAACTGTGGATTCAGGGACGGCCAATTGAAGTTTGGCAACGTGAATTAGCGGCGAGGTCCTCCTTACTCGGTCGCCTCCTTTTGAGGCGCCCGGAATCATAGCGAGAGCCCCGCAAATTACGCGTGATGAATTTCACTTACAAAGATATAAAATGCAGCTCGGAATGGCTTCCGTGCGATATGAAAAATACTGACCACATTTTATGCTCCTTCAATTTCCATTAGTCCGGCGATTAGTGGCTGCCCGCTACCGACATCGACAGCGCTCGCTGCCCTGGACTCGAGCACAGGAATTCAGCTTTTGAAACTTAAGATCCCCGCTTCCCTCCGCCGCACAGTGGATCGAGTCACTTAGAGAGGTCGGACAAAATTTGGAAACTTTAAACGCTTATAACTCCGTTTACACAAAACTTTGACGTTCTAAAAGTGTCTTCATTGGTTTTTTCGCCAAATTTTCTTCTAAAAGCACCCCTTAAAGTTTAAAATGTGACGAAATAAACATCAAAATTTGCAGTTTCAGTTGAAGGTTTCATGTCCACCCTATCTAATTGACTCGATCTACTGTGCGCCGCTTCCGCGCATCTCTTCCCCGGCTCGCGGCGATAAAAGTTTATTTTAACTACATGGTTTCACGCCTTTTATATCCTCACACCTGCTCTTAGGAACTTTTATTTATCTTCGCCTCGCCGTAAACGAATAATGATAAGGTAGGGGCGTTGAGACCATTTTCTCGGAGAATTCAGCAATTTACTCGGAGCGAGGATGGATTTTCCTGCCGCCCTGAGAATCCCGGAAGGAGTGTGCTCCGATTTTATAAAGTGCCTTTGCCCAACCGTCGCACAGTGGGTCGAGCCAATGGTAGAGGTCGGACAAAATTTGAAAATTTAAAAGCTCACAACTCCGTTGACACGAAACTTTGAGGTTTTAAAAGTGGCTTCGTTAGTTTCCTGGTGAAATTTTCATCTACAAGCAGCCCTTAATATTTAAAATTTGATGAAATCAACATTTGAATTTGCAGTTTTAGTCAAACATTTCATGTCTGACCTCTCTGATTGGCTCGATTCACTGTGCGTCGGGTCGGCTCTTCTCTGCTACGTGACGGAAATTCATCCGAGATTCTTTAAACGTTTTAATTGAAAGGCTCTGGGTGCTTCTAAGAGATATCTTTTGAGACCTAGCTGACGGCCTTGTATTCAATCATTTCCCCACCAATGACAGTGCTAAGGGTGCTATTATTGAAATTAGTTGCTCTGGAATTTTAATTATGGAATGAGTGCATTTCAACTGAGGAACTTTCCTCACCCCTCTATCTTTTCTCTACGCAGTGTCAGCGAACGCTCTTAGTGGTCCTGCAGGCTGATTGTTGAAATTTATAGACAAAGCTATAGACAGAGAAGCCAACTGACAATAAGAGGATCCAATTGGTGGAAGCGGGTGGTTGCAATGGACAAAGGAGGTAAGTAACACATTAACTGGCGGCAACCCACGAGGGACCCTAATCAGTCCATCATTTTCCCCCTTAGTCTATTACAACCACCCGTTTCAAGCAATAGGATCGCTCCGTACTCCTTACGTCTTTTTGTCCATCGTTTTGTTTATCGAGTTGAATAATCAACCCGTTGGTTCGATCGTATCGAGTACTCCTTTTTTCTACCCTTGAGTTTAAGTCTCCAAAAACGTACATATAACACCCATAACTCTATTTCCGAAATAGGACATTCATAGACCACTGATGCCACCGACTGCAAAAGAAAAGAGGGGGAGAGGGAGAGAGAGGAGGAGAGAGAAAAAGAAAAGATCGACGGCGCTGATTCCATCCAATGAGTCCATACTATCGTCTATTCTCTGTCGGTGAATCATATAAAAGTAAAAATCTTTCCATTCCAACACTATTGTTTTACAGCTGAACCCCTCTGCTAAGGAATCGCGGAGTTTAACGTGTTACTAGGTTGCCGATTTACTCGTGGTGAGTATTGAGTCAAGACAAAGTAATGGATTTTTTTTTTTTACTTTTTTTATTTCTTTTTTGAATATTTGAACACCTACAAGAACAAACTGCGTAAAATCTGGAATGAATTAAAAGAATTTTGCAAGAAAATGCGATTCAACAGAAGTCGCAGAAATTTGGCAACGTTTGGATGTTCATACAACATTTTCCCTTAACGCGGCTGTAAATAATGAACGATATCGATTGTTTCGAATAGATTACATTCAGATAAAAATACGTCATACTATAAAAGCTTACATTCCGACCTTAGTTCCTGGGCCCATGGCAATAAACTCGTTGAGAGGCAGTCGGAATTTCTGCTGAGGAAGAGCACCGTATGAGCTTAGAGACATTGCCAAATTTCCTGTGAGTATAAGTAAAAAGTTTCAGAAAACTTGTGAATAACTTTCTTCTAATTTTTCAGAGCCTTATCCCAACTTCATATGAAGTATCTAAGCATTTCAAGAGGAAGCAATCACAACTTTCCTTAAAATAAAATAGAATAGCCAGAAATGGCCGTAAATTGCAGAAAAATTGAGATGGCAGCCTAGATTATGCGCCCCAAATACGTCTTCAAAGCTGCCAATGACGTCATTAACGGGTTCTAAAATAACGTCATCAACTAAAAACACCAAAACACGACCGATTAAAGCAAAAAATGGCCAAAAGCAGCTTAAACTAGAGTGCATATATAGGAAGAGTACGGATATGACCAAATATAGAGCATCGGAGCTCTTAGGGCCCAAAAGATTAGTCAACCATTTAGCACGAAAAATGTCACTACTAATCATCAGATTCCAATTTCAAACCAGGATGGCCAAAAATGTTCAAAAATGAGCGAGCTCCCGCAAAAATGAGTGGATTGATGCAAATACTAAGTCACACTCGTGCTTTACACACGACGGGTCTTAGAAGAATTGTGATAATAAGTCACTCTGGATAATTTGAATTCGTAGGTTAGCTGCTCGTTTGGGCCCAAAGAGTTCCATTACGCAACCTCAAAATTACCGACGCGTTTGCACTCTTTCCATACATATGAGTACTCTACCGTACAAAGCCTGAAATCGCCGAAGAAACTGAATGGAATCCGACTTTAACAGATTGTTGCCGCCTTCATGTGGCAGGGCGGAGGAGAAAATAGTTGGTGAAGAATGAGATAAAATTTCCTATAATAAGTACCAGGGGGTCTGCCCCCTGGCCGCTACGCGACCCAACCCCCGAGGTGCTCCGAGCCTCCAAAAGTCGCTTCGCGGCCAGCGAACTCGTCGAAATCGCCCGTTGGCAGATAATAAGCAAACAATTCCAACTGAATAACAAAACGATGTCTCAAAGTAACATTTCCCGCCAAACAATATTCTTAATGACTTTCTCCTTACCCTGAATTTTGATTCCTTTTTTGGAGGTCGACCTTGAGTCGCATATAGCTGTCCATGATTAAAAAAAGACCTCTGACAGTAAAGACCCACTCTAATAAAACTCTGACCTTTAGAACTCTTATTCCTCACCCTGTCCATCGAGCGTCTTAAAAATGATTTTATTAGAATAGAGATGTTGCATGTGTGAGAAATTTGCGATTTGACTGTTGAATCTTATGTGAAAATTCGCGAGAAACATGATGGTGCCACTGGTTTTCTCTGAAATCAATTCCCAAGCTCAAAAAAAGTTCTCAAGTTGAGGCAAAAATGGAGGGGATATCCCACCCTAAACTGAGAGTCCACGTCTACATCAAGACAAACTCTGTATGCAAAGATAGGGAGCAAATACATTGACAGGGCTGTCACTTTATTTGGAGACTCCAAAACTGAAAACACGGCAACCCTGCTAATGTATTTGCTCCCTATCTTTGCATGGAGAGTTTGTCTTGATGTAGATGTGGACTCTCAGGGTAGGGTGGGATATCCCCTCCATTTTGGTCTCAACTTGAGAGCTTTTTTGAGCTTGGGAGTTGATTTAAGTGAAAACTAGTAGCACCATCGTGTTTTTCGCGAACTTTCACATAAGAATCAGCAGTCAAATCGCAAATTCCTTACACATGCAACATCTTCATAGAGAATATTTCACCGAGGGAAATTTGGCAACGGCTGTCTGCTCATACGGCGTTTTTCTTGCTGCCGACACGAGGCTGAGGTGAGCCCGCATGGAGCGTAGCACACGCGTCATTAATGCCAAAAGAGCGGGTGGATGGAAGTGAATGGAGTCAAGAGGAAGCGCATTCGGCAGTCGGCATTCCTCCCGTTGCAAAATAACGGAGCCACGCCGCGCCGCGGTCTGCTTAAACGAGGATGCGCCGTGCTCCCGCGTTGCGGAAGAGACCCTAAAGTACAGTTCCGTGTGAGCCGCGGTTAGCACACGCTCTTACGGGTCCCGAGGCTCAACCCAGAACGCATTTACTGCTCTTTTCTGGTGCGCTCAGCCGCGCCGCCATCAACCAGTCGCAACTTCCGCGGTTTTTCACTCCGCAGCCATTTGCGAAATTTCACACCACTCGAGCATACTAGAGTCCCTTTATACTGAGAGTCAAGACAACACCCCCTCATGGAGTCACAAACGGGAATAAAGATTACAGAAATTGAACGTTTTTTGTAATCTTTGATCGGCCCATTCTCAAATTCCTTTCTCCGTTCCCACTATCATTCCGTTTGTTCCTTGCCGAACCCGTAATTCCCTGGTCCATTCCAGATTATAATCTTTGCAATGGGTGAAAATGTAATCTTTATTCCCGTTTGTGACACTGCGAAGGCTTAAAATACGGGAACCAATCAGAAATGGATTCACATTGTCTTCACTCTCAGTAAAAAGGGACTCTATAGAGCATCCCTCCACAACAAAAGGACGAAAGCGCGGTGCACACCCCTCTCCCACATTAAAGCGACTTGAGTGGGAACATCATGAAGGAAGATTAAGTTCGGTTCATTTTGAACGCTATGTAAAGTATGCCGGTTCGGGTATCTGAAGTTTTCGGTCAGAAAAATCGAATTTTGGTTCGGCTGACCGAAATTCGATTTCCTTGACCGAAAATTTTGGTTACCTGAACCGGAAGAGTTTGGTGTTCCATATGAACAAAAGTTCAGTGATGATTCAACCTGCTAACATATATGCACGCACGTGTTGAATTGGAACTATAACGTGACAAAGGGTAGAATTTTTCGATATTGAGTGTATTTTTCCCCCCAATTTTAGAGGAGAATACTATACCAAGAAAACATATCTCATCCACACGGGGAAAAAAACGTATAGCTGAACACTCAACCACCTTCCATTGGCTACGCGCTCAACAATTTGTGTTTCCATTGTTGTGATACCGTCGTCTAAATGACAGGACCATTTTTCGTAAGCCGAGAAGTCTGTGATATAGGTATAATCAGAGGGGAACGCCCCCTGACCGCTTCGCGATTCAATCCCCTCACTGGAAAAAAAAAACACATTGGCTCTAGAGTCCAGACTCTTGAAAACATTGACAAGAAAAAATACTCTCGATTCAATCGGATTTTTGCTTGAATCAAAACGAAATCAGCTTAAATTAAGAGGCTTGGCTCTTGGTTTAAGCTAGATTCTGATTGAAGCAAGAGTACTATTTCTTGTCGATGTTTTTACGAGTCTGGACTCTAGATCCAATGCGTTTTTTCCAGTGCTGAGGCGCGAAGCGCCTTAGGCGCTTTGTACTATGCGTTACTCTCATGACTCTATATCACAGAGTATGATTTGTCCGCGTAGAGGACATTAGATTCGAGGGTTCTTGAACCTTTGAATCCTTGAAGTTTAGGCAACCCTGCAAATCAAAACGGTCATGCTCTTCGTTGCGTAGAAATAAGGCATGGCCGCGCGTTGCATGCGGTGGTGCCGCAGCTCATCGCACAGTGTATTGCATGATAATGTTCATTAGGACCCTGGGAAAAGCCTATGTGAAACGATCGCAGTTCTTAAGCTCTAAACGCTAAGTATGGTAATCATTTCTCGTTAACTGCAAGTGCAACTTTCCTGGACGAAGAAAAAATGTTTTGAAGGAGGGAAAAAACTCAGTGACCATGAGAGGATATTTAATGAAGGAAGTCATATCTACATGATAATAGAAAAGATATGATACATGATAACATGGTATTCGAAAATAGGAAGTAACTGTTTCAATTATTTTTTCGTAACCCTCCGTGGAAAGATTATCGGAGTGCCAAAGAACTCAAAGTTGAGATATCGGTACCACTGTGTGGAGATAATGTGTTTTGCAAGCATAATATGAATATTGTAGCATACAAATGTCATACCAAACAGTAGCTACGACGCTTTAAATATTCTAAAAAATATTCTTTTGTAAAAGAAAATAAAGAAAGAAAGAAAGAAAGAAAGGGGAAAAAGGCCTTTGGACTTTAAATCTATTAAGTTAGGGGCTTAAAAGAGCACAAGAATCCAGTATAACACTTCATCTCTGAAAATACCATCTTACGCAAGAAAACGCACGTAATATCACTGCGTCCCTGGTAAAAATTGCGGTAAGAGCTGCGTTTCAAAATACCATAGGAATTCTTATAGCCGGCTAGAGAAGGCTACAGAAAATCATATAGCTGGCTGTAGAATGCGGAGAAAATCATACGGCCGGGCTATACGAAGCGAAAAAAAATTATGCAGCGGGCTACAGTTCCTATCGCCGGGCTTTACACTTTATCGCCTGCTGTTGCTCTTTCGAAATCGATTATAATAGGCTATAAGAAATTGTGTAGAAATTCGTGTGCTTTGGAAATCATTAAGTTTGATACGGAACTACCTTAATATTTACAAAACATACATTATATTTTCCTTACTATAATACATATTTTTTTTTCATCAATTAAAATGAAAATACATACAGAGTGTGCAAACATTTCAAAATCATGAGTTGAATAACGCTGACTCCGCCAGATTAAATATTAGAGCCTAACACAAAGCGGAGCGGCGACGCACTGGCGCCTACAAACCTAACAGGGATACTTCACGCATTGCGCAACGCGTGAAGTATCTCTGTTAGGTTTGTAGGCGCAAAAGCGCGTTTCGCGCTAGCGGCCCGCCTGCCGCGCCGCATCGTGCCACGGCGCTTGAAGCAACTATTTTACACCAGAGGTATTGCACAGTATTATACGAAACTGAAGGCGCTTTAATATATTAGGAATGTCAGGCATCCATCAAAAGTACGGAGCTTTCGTCGCAAAATAAATCAAGATACTACGGCCCAAAAAGAGAGCAGTATTCCAAAAACTCACTAAGTCCTAGCATCCGTGATTAGTAACGTTTAACATACACTTTATCGCCTGGCTGTTGCTTAATCGCCATCGGCTATAAAAGGCTATAAGAAATTGTGTAGCCGGCTGTAGAAGCTATTGGAAATCTTACAGCCGGCTGTAGGTCTATGGTATTTTGGAACACAAATTCTATTGCCAATTTTTACCAGGGGTTTCATGAAGGATAAACCACAATGTTTATACCTTTTACATATTTTTCCTCGATATTTTGAGGGCTGTATTTTGTTTCTATTCTTTCTAACTGGTAACTATTTTGGTTTGATTTGCAGATCACACATCAATATGGTCCGGAAAAAAGAATTCAGCACATTAAACGCGTGGCCATGGTTGATCGTAATTCTTTGTCTTCAATTTATTCAAACACTAGGTGAGTGTCTTCTATATATTTTGATTTTTCTCTCTGCAAATCGATTTCACAGTGAACAATGTTGCAGTGGCAGAATCATCCGTTAAGCCTCGTTTTATCATGATGAACGTATAAACATACTGCCGTGCTAAGGAAGAACGCCGTATAAACATTCGGGAGTAGCCAAATTTCTCCAGATAAAATCTGTATTTTTGAGGAAACTTATTCATATTTCTTCTTGAATTTCGAACAAAATTATCTGAATATTGTAAAGAAAAATATTCACAATTTCCCCAGTTAATTCGCTTTGTGATGAAGGAAATGTGGCAACGCCTGAAGGCTCATACGGCGTTTTACCTATGCTGCCATAGGTACATGTCATCAACAGCTGGAAAATCGAGCCAATTTTTGGTAAGCGAGTCCGAGTTAAAAGTTTTTGTTTTGACTACCGTTATTTTTTTAATTTCTCAGCAAGATTCATGCCGCAGGGTTAAACAGGATACACGAAGCTACAAACTAAGGGACCGTCTCTAAATTATGTACAACGTTCTAGGGGGGAGGAGGGGGAAAGCCGAGGAGAGCATTACTCCATTTTGTTTTTACGTGTTAAAGGATGAAGGGCGCACGTCACAACAGCGGTGTAAGGGGAGGAAGCAGTGCTGCCATTTTATTTTATCAAAAGATTCCGAAATAATTCCGATTTCCGGAAACATAATCCGATTTCCGGGAACATATTCCGATTTGCCAAAGTACCAATAACATTCCGAAGACCGTCAAATTTGACCAAAAAGTCCCTAAATTTGATGAAATAAATGGTCGAACTAGCGAAAAACCTCAAATTTCGCGAAAATTCCGGAAATAGCTGAAAATTTCGGGGATTCAGAGGATTCCGGGAAAAGTTCCGAATTTCGGAATTAATTCCGGAAAATGGCAACACTCGGAGATAGAGGGGGGGGGGAGATTTTCCGTCAATAAGGGGTTGCCAACTTGGGAAATTCGTGACTGAAAGAAGCGCATCCCAGTGATCTGAGCGTTAAATGCACGGAGCCGGCGAGGGTGCTTACGGACAGGACGGAGGTCAGTGCCACGACGACGGACAGCTACGGTTCCTCGGTGACCTGTAAAGCTGCAGCTTACTAACCTTGATCCGCCCTGCCAGAGTCAGCTTGAGAGAGTGCCGCTTCGCCGCTGACTCAGTCCGGACTCGCACAGGTCGGTCCCGCCGGTGCCGGTGCAATGCGCTGCACCGCGGAAATGGCACCTTTCGGCTTAACGGCCGTGCGTCCTTCCGCTCACATCCTTCTTTCTAGACCGGTCTCAACACCGCTCGCCTTACGTAACTTTTCTCCTCATCCACCTTTGGAACGTCCTCACGTAATATATCCCTCTGCCGTATCCAGTTCGGATTAGGGTAACCTAGAATCAAAGCGGCTACTCGTATACCCGTTCATAGAGAACATAGGAGGGGCTTGGAGAACAAGGCGCACTAGTGCAGTTTTTGCTATTTCCAGAAATACGTGTTTGAAGTTTTGAAATGTCATAGATCCTTACGGCGGAAAGTAGGTTCAAAGTGACTTGTTGATGCTTAAAAATTGGAATTCGGGAGCGATTTTTTTTCACAGAATATGCATTAAGACCAGGATTACTTGAAATCATTAATACCTCAATTTTTTCAAAAACTGCACTTACACGTCTTGTCCTCCAAGCCCCTGTTAAAGTCTTAGTTTTGTCACCTCCCGGCCAAAGTATCATAAGCGCCATGCGACGATTAAAGATTTCCGCCGCCATTTTATTTTTTTACAGAGAAATTGATGGTTGAATGTTTTTGAAAATTTCACTGGATTTTATGAGGGGAAAATTGCAGTCATTTTCAAGGGAAAAATTAATTAAGGAAGTAAATTTTGCAAACTTGCAATGGATATACGTTTCTTCACCTGAAGAATGACGAATTACGGGAGAAACAGGAAGAATGGTTCTGTGGGAGCATCAACTTCTGCCCTCTCAAGTTCTCCGATCCTTCGTCTCACAGTGGACCGAGTCAATAGGAGAGGTCGGACAAAATTTGAAAACTTCAAAAGCTTATGACTCCATTTATACAAAACTTTGAGGTTAGCCAATCAGGTTGGCCAAGTGGTCAGCGCGTCTGACTGTGGGTCAATAGGTCTTGGGTACGAATCCTGGTAGTGGCGTAAAATTTTCACCGAACTGACGAGTAAATCTGCAGGAACAGGTTCTACTCGACCTTAATCCCTGAACATTTGGAAAGCCTGGAGCATGGATGTCCCTATCGCCCTGATGTCTATGGACAATAAATCTGCTCTATAGATGGCTGTAGGTTCCTAACGGAACATTAGTTAATAAGCCAGCATTAAAAAAAAAAAAAAAAAAAAAAAAAAAAAAAAAAAAAAAAAAAAAAAAAACATTTGAGGTAATAAAAGAGGTTTCATCGGTTTCCTCGTAAAATTTTCTTCTTAAACCACTCCTTAAAAGTTAAAATGTGGCGAAATTAACATCAAAATTTGCAGTTTCAGCCAAAAATTTCATGTCCGAGCTCTCTAAATGACTGGATCCACAGTGCGTCTGAGGCTCGGACCCGCGGAGCTCGGAAAATGACTAGCCAAGTCAGAGCCAACGGAAGCTTTAATTGTTAGACAACGGTTGGTTTTGCCGAGGACACTGGAGGCATGACTCTGAGAGCAAGGAGTGAAGATCGAGGATGGAGGAGGAGGGCGCGGGGTGCGGGGAGCGGCGAGGCAGGAGCAAGAGCCGGTAATTACCCAGGAAAAGGGTGAATCAGGCCAATTTTCAGCACGAAATCTCGAGAACTAACCGTACTTGGGCAGCGTGCTCTTTGCATGCACATAACAGATCAGTTGTCCGTCGTCCTGTCAAGCCCAAGCACTTCGCCATGCCAAACCTCCGTCCTTCCGTCCCAGTTACAGCTTGAATAGTATCTACAAAAAATTGTTTAAGAAATCCAAGTCGCATTTTGAGTTTTCTTAACAATTATTTTCAAAACCCTGGTCCCACGTAGCATTTATCGACAGAAAAATCGCGATATTTCACGAATAATCGGGCTTCCTGTGGTGTAGTGGTTGTAGCACTGGCCCTATGACAAAGAGGTCCCGGGTTCGATTCCCGGCCAGGAGATCTGAGTTTGATGGTCTCAGGCAATGGTCACCTGGGGCTGGGGTTAAAACGCGTGGAATTAGCCAATAAACTATTTGAAATTGGTAAAAAAAAAAATTATAATATAAGTTGCGATTTTTTTACGTTTTTCTGGCGATAAAATCGCTAGGATCATCAGCATCTCGATCTTGTCGCAATTTTATCTCTGTAAAATCGCGTTCTATAAAATCAAAATTTTATCTCAGTCTATGACGATTTTTTTCGATAACATCGCGATAAATCTCCGTCTGTAGAATCGCAATTTTATTGTGACAAAATTGCAATCTATTACACTTTTGTATCCGATAATATTGGACTAAATTGTCGTCGATAAAATCGCGATACATTCTCCGATGAAACTTATCGCGATCACTGCTACTTATGGGTTGAGGCCGTGAAAAGTAATGCTTAAAGAGCATAGAGGGGGGGTCGTCGAGAAGAGCTTTTTACGTCTTGGAAAATAGGGACTTATGTCTCAAAAGCGTAACGAGGGGGACTGACGTCGAAAAATCCGAAATTTAGCGTTACGTCCCTCATGTATACCTCTGGAGAGAATATGAGGGTTGTCTGAATGGTTTCTCAAATATTTCCTAATATCTTCAAGTTTCTTAAACGAATATTTCTCCATGACAAAAGTAACTACTCCGCTCAAGAATCTTAGTAAAATACTAGCCGTTCAAATCAACCTCTCTTAAAATATTAACGTCTTCATGCATCAAGCAACGTGCATTTGTCGGTATGCCTATCTTTCTGCCGCTGCGTTAAAGTCTCTGAAATGATTCCTGCATTTCGCCGTCTCGGCAATCTCTTATGTGGTTCAGTATGAGCTTTCTCGGCAGCTGAAAAGGTGAGAGAATTCTGTTATTGTATCATCTACAAAACGAAGTATTGTCCTTCATACCGTGCTGAGGGGGGGGGGGGGGGGGGGGGTTAACGCGCGAAACTTCGAATGTTGCCAAAATCAATGCAAAAAATCGATGTCCAAAGTGTGAAACCACGTTTCTCCCATAGAGAAAAAAAAGGAGGTGTTTGCATTTCGGGCATATATTGGACTCAAACTGCATATTAGATGCTTCAAAAATTAAAAAATTTCCTAGGGGAGGCCCTCTCACCCCCCCCCCCCCCCCCTCGTTTGAGGTGTCTGAATCCGCCTATGTGATGATGATACGACGTTTTTCCTCGGCGCAGCAGTGTTGCTCTCAGCCGGATCCCACCATTACTGCCGTGCGAAGGAAGAACACCGTACAAACATTCGAGAGTTGCCAAATTTTCCTTAATGAAACATGTATTTTTGACACTATTCATGCATATTTTTTCTTTGAAATTTTGAGATAGTTCAGATTTAAGTGCGTCCAAAACTGTCTGAAAATTTAGGGAAATTATATTCACAATTTTCCCAGTAAATTCGGTTTTTATCGGAGGAAACTTGACAACGTCTGAAGGCTCATACGGCGTTCTTCTCTCGCGCGGCAGTGTCGCTCTCAGCCGGATCCCACCATTACTCCCTAGGTTCATTCCAAAGACGATTCGGAGGGAAAGGGGGGTGTAGGGGGGGGGGGGGGGCAGAGCCTGAAGGAGAGCAAAATCGGTGGCCTGAGGATGGTGGCGGACGGGTGTTCACGATGACCACGACATAATAACCGGTGTTGGTGTCGACGGTGGTGTCCGTGCTCGGTAACACGAGGATCATGACGTTGTCGGAGGCGTAAATCTCTTCCCGCGTGAGCCCTGTAGAGCGTTGAGCAAGGCGGGAAATAGGGCTCATCTCGAGGAGCAGTTAAGCCCTTTCTGCACCTGAGCGAGGATGAGAGGTGTTGGGCCCGGCGCATGGCTCACGGCGCACTGAGGATCGCACGGTGCGGTGGAAAGATGAGAGGTTGCACGTAGTGTGTCGGCCAACTTTGCGGCGAGAACGGAACGCTACGTACGAACGGGGATTCTTTTGCGCTTTGTTTGACCACAACCGCAGAGCTCATGGTCGACGACGTCGTGTCGAAGACAAAGTGGATGTCAATAAGCAAGCGAAACTTACGGACCGATATGAACAACAGTGTACATTTGCACTAAATTAAATAAAAAGAAATCCACGTGGGGGGCGTGGAGGAGAAGGCGCATAAGTGTAGTTTTTGCTATTTCGAAAAATATGCGTTTGAAGTTTCGAAATCGTATGGATCTGAATGGCGGAGAGGTACTTTAAACTGACTTTTCGATGCTGAAAATTTGGGGTTTGGGGGCAAATTCACAGAATATACATTAAGACTAATTTTACTCGAAATCCTCTTTATTCTAATAAAATCATTTTTAAGACGTTCGATGGACGGGGTGAGGAAGGGGAGTAAGATGATCGATGGGCTGCAGTCTGTTCAAAGTCCGTCAGTGGGAAAATTCTAATAAAATCATTTTTAAGACCCTCGATTGACGGGGTGAGGAAGGGAAGTAATAAAAACCAAGAAGTGGCCTTTGGGGGCGAGCAGCGTTCTGGGGGTAGGGCCGACCTCCTTTCATAAATATCTCCATTTTTTTCAAAAACTGCACTTATGCGCCTTGTCCTCGAAGCCCTCGCGTGAAAGACGCAAATCCTGCTCGCAAAAAGGCCGTATTAGGAATGTCAACGCAGAAATGGTGAAAATAAAAAGCTGTTTCGCTTTCGAAGGAGGTCTCAATCAGTGTAAGCGCTAAATGGAGCACAAGTGATGGGCCGAGTACGTAAAATTGAAAAAATGCAAACTGCCAGGAATCTAGTTCGGGTGATTGTTCATTCGGTTCTGTTGGCATGGATTGCGCTTCTCGAGCCTAATTGCCAATATCTCGCCGATACGTTGATACACAGATACGCATCTGCCGCCTAAGAGTTCATAAATTGATGAGAATTTAAGATGATAGAATTTGATTACGTACCGTTGGATTTAACGACATTTCGAGGACATGGATGTGGTCACACGAGATCTCAGGCTCACTGCCAGATTGGTCTTTAATCTAGTTTTGCCCATAGATTCCGGTCAGTAACGAGGAGTTCTGTATTCTTCCCACTTCGCAAGGGGCCTAGGTCCGTCATTTTAACTTTTATATTTTAATGCAACAGGGTAGCTCTGTCTCCTCGAAGTTAACACATCCAAGAGAAATATTGAAAGTGTGGTCGGGTATGATGGACTCTACGAATGAGCGTGATAAATTTATGAAGCGACCCACTTTTAGGATCGGAGGTAATTGAGAGTTTTTATGCTGAACGAAAATGTGTACTCTTACGCATAAATAAAATCGAATAGAACTTTATACATAGAACACATGGGACATGGGCTTCTTAGATCTTTCGCTATAATTCATGATTCATTAATTTTATTTAATTACTTAATTCAGCATAGATATGTCCAATTTTTCTTGGAATTGTGTTCCTTTCAATAATTTTGAGTGGAACCAAAAATCAGTTGTAATAACAGACAATTTTTTCTGTGTCAAATGAAATTTGCGAGTGACCCTTTAAAATTGAAGAATTTTACGAATTATATGTGCGAATAATGGAGATCTCACAAAAGCTCGAGTTTCCAGCGTTTCAAAATAAAGAATAAAGGAAATAAATATGTAATTCGTGCTCCTCTTTCTTATCTCACCTTATTTATATTTTCGCGTATTCTCGTCTACGCCAAGACAAAATGTTATCCAATAGATGTCAATTCTTTTAAAAAGAGCCATAAGTTCAGTAATGTTAGTACATAGTTTTATATTTTGCCCTAAATGTTTAACGTAAGCCGAAAATGTCTCTTCTTCTCAATTTTCTTATTTTATTCTACTACTCCATCCTCTCCTTCTTTCACTTCTCCTTCTTACCCTCCGTCTCCCCAGTTATTTACTCTTCCTTCTTTTCTCCTTCTTCATTCTCCTTCTCTCTCTTATCCTTCTCATTTCGATACATTATCCCCATCCAACATACGTCAGGAGTCCTAAGAAATGGCAAATGTGTTTTCTTTCAAAACTCACCATGTAAAGGTGTAGATGACCCGAATCTGTCAGGCTTAGGTCAAAAAAAGGGGGGTATGAAAAAAATTGGCACCACTTTGCACGGAGAAGTACGTTAAGACATAGGAGGATCCATCTGCCAATCTGTAGAGCAAACCGTTGCATAATCTATAGATCCAGTTGCCCGATAAAGGGAAGTCACTGAAAATGGGCGTTTCTCAATAATTTCTGTGAACCCGGCGAGCTGCCGTAAGGGCCTATCATCGCTAATAGTATTCGATGGTGTGCGCGCTGCTACCGTGCAACGATCCGCCCCGTTATTATACGCTACATCACCCGGAAGCTCCGGGCTCTAACCCGGCAGGACTCCAGCCAACACTGCCGCAGCCTAACAAACGACTTTTTCGTCTTTCTCGTCAATCTCCAAGCAAACATATTCTCCATGTTTTAGCATATTTTTCACTTTTCCCGGCACATAAATTGTCAATTCTTTCTTGACATGCACACACTGAAAAAACGTATGGTTAAATCCACTATAAGCCTACTTGATTTTTTTCCATAGTGATACTATTTAGTGAAAATAACCGGAATCATAGTAGTATTCACCAGAATTCTGGTGATACTTACCATTATATAGTCAATGCATGCTACCATAGAGTCCGGTGTTCATTACCATACTCGGACCACGGTGTTAGATTATGGTAAAATCTACCGATTTTTTTTTTTTTTTGGTGCGCGATATGGTGTGGTCAGATACTTAGAATATATACTCCTGAACACTGAAGCCATCACAGAATGTAAATGACAATAATTGCCGTCGAAATTCCATCATTGAGAATACATACCTATAAGTAGCTTTATAGCTCTCTCGTGTCACATAGTCGGAGAACTCACGAGTATGATTTTATTTTTGCAGGTCGAGCAGCTTTTGAAAAACTAACAGAGTTGGATTACAGGGGAAATACCTACTATACGGTGAAAAACCTTTCATTGTACGAGTGTCAAGGCTGGTGTAGGGAGGAGCCTGATTGCCAAGCTGCATCCTTCAGGTAACCAACTTCATACGCCTCAAGTCTTCCTTGGCATGCGAAAAAAAAGTACCTTCCGAAGCCTGAGCTTGGAAACCTCGTATTTTCGTCTGCGCCATTAGAGACCTCCGATCATACTCTATTCTTCATTCTTGGAAATCAATCAACTTACAACCAATCAAACAACAACAACTTACAATCAATTTTAGACAAAGGTCTAAAATTTCCATAATTTTTTCTCTTAGTTTGAAGAATTTGTTTTACATTTTAAGCAAACAAGTTGGAATGTTTTCCGTGTAAAAAAACAAATGGGGTCATAGAATAGTGTTGGGATTGTAGCACGTTATAACCAACATTGTATTGTAATGCGGTCGAAGAGAACTGCGAAAGGCTGAACATAATCAAAGTAGGTACATCAATTGAGGGGCTTGAAGAATAAGGCGCATGAGTGCATTTTTTGCTATTTCGAGAAACAAGTGTTTGAAGTTTCGAAATTACATGGATCCTCATGGCGGAAAGAAAGTTCAAATTGACTTTTTGATGCTTAAAAATCGGAATTTGTCAGCGAATTTTTCAGTTTATTCCGTAGGACCAGTTTTTCTTGAAATCATAAATATCTCAATTTTTCAAAAACTGCACTCATGCGCCTCCTCCTTTATGCTTCAATTATATCTCCAACCCCCCTTTTCTGAACTGAGTATCATATATTCCGGCGTGGCACTGCTTTTTAGTCATTGTTAATAATCTTTGTGTTATTTAACTGCATCGTGGAACAATAATTTAACAAGATGGAGAAATGGTGCTGGGTCCACACCATTTCGTGGACCCAGCACTATTTCTCCACCTTGTTACATACAGTATTCGGGCCACTTCTTCGTCTTTTTTTCTCATTTGGAACAATTTAATCGAGCTTTGACTGCATATTCTCCGTGAAAAATGCAGTTATGTTTAATTTGAGAATGGAGCGAGAGTATATAACTTAACTTTCACGACCAGTTTAATTTTACTCGTCTTCTTATTAATCCCTTACATTACAGTTTTTCAGAAAAGCTTTTTGACTAAGCTAGTCATAACTCAGCAATGCTCACCATTTTATAGACTTACAAGGGGAACTTACGGACCTGCCGCCTCCGATTGGGCTGAATTTTTTTTTACAGACTCTATGGACCAATTCTAGAGGTCAATTTGAGCCGTTTTCCCGAATGCACAATAGGAAGGGCGTAAAAAATTCCAAAAGTTGCGTTTTCGGCGTGTGATTTGGTCGTGCGGCGCGTGGCAACACTGAAGCAGCCTCTAGTACCGCTTTATCGGCCTGAAGGTTTCAGTGGGGTCCGGAGCCCTACTGCACACGTACTGGTTCCATGATAGTGATGTCCGGGTTCGATCCTCGACTTTTTATTTTCCGCATGATCACGTAACATTTTATTTTTAATTCTTCATCCGCATTTATAAATCAAGCAGTTCCGATCACTATCCCCCCCCCCCCCTCATTTTACGTACATTTTCCCCCGATATTTATTCACATTGGCCACATATAATCGTATGAAACTTCATTGATATAAATTAATGAATTAAAAAGCAAAGGGCTAAAATAATGTGTTTCTTGGTGACCCTTGCATGCACATGGGTTTGGGGTTGCTCCTCGATTTATTTACACATTACATATTTTTCCAGGAAAACATTGGAAGATAATGTAGTAACAAATAAGGTTTTCTTTTGCTTTTTAATTAATTAATTTATATCAATGAAGTTTCATACGATTATATGTGGCCAATGTGAATAAATATCGGGGGAAATGTACGTAAAATGAGGGGGGGGGGATAGTGATCGGAACTGCTTGATTTATAAATGCGGATGAAGAATTAAAAATAAAATGTTACGTGATCATGCGGAAAATAAAAAGTCGAGGATCGAACCGGGACATCACTATCATGGAACCAGTACGTGTGCAGTAGGGCTCCGGACTCCGCTGAAACCTTCAGGCCGATAAAGCGGTACTAGAGGCTGCTTCAGTGTTGCCACGCGCCGCACGACCAAATCACTCGCCGAAAACGCAACTTTTGGGAATTTTTACGCCCTTCCTATTGCGCATTCGGGGGAAAACGGCTCAAATTGACCTCTAGAATTGGTCCATAGAGTCTGTAAAAAAAAATTCAGCCCAATCGGAGGCGGCAGGTCGTAAGTTCCCTTGTTAGACACAGAGCTGTAGTTTAGTTGTGTAATGAATGTTCCAAATATTGAAAATTGTATCACACACGAGAAGTCCATCTGCAGGAGCTTTAAAAACCTTTAACTACCTTTGGTTTTAAAGAGAGTTGCCTGTGTTTTTCACTGACGCTACACAACTCTAACTAACTACTAACGATTAAATGTTTCAAAGCGTCTAGTTTATTGTCCTCACAAGTGCCAAAACCGATATTCCTTTTTTGAAAACCAGTGGTATAATGTATATTATGTTATTTATTATTATTCTCTGTTTATCACAGTTTTGTTCTGAATCCTTTAACTCCGGTTCAAGAAACTTTGTGCCAATTGCAAAACGAGACGTCAGCGAACAATCCAGCGGCGACGCCCCAGCGTTCAGTAAACCTCTATTACATGGTCAAAATTCAGATTAGATCAGGTGAGTCAGTAGACCCATCGGGAGGTCAGTAGCCTGGCGCTGACCTCCAACATTTTTTAACTTCCCCCTGACATGTGATTACCTGCTTGGCTTAGGCGGTTTTAACCCTTTCAGTTACCACGTAGTGAAGATGAAAGGTCGTTTACATGGTGTCTTATGAAGCAATGAACCATCGAAAAATTATCATCGGGCCTCATATGATTCCAAATGGAACGAGTTTATCAGAATGGGACCAATCCACATTTTCGAAAAAATTTCAAACACCATAACTCTAGTTCCTTAACTCAAAATTTGCTTTGAGCATCCTTCTGTGCTCCGGTATTAATCAGTTAGTTCCAAGTTTTCTTAGGTTTTAATGGCTCTACATCCATGGACAATCAAATTTGTGGCCATCTTGTAATGCATAGCTCTTCGGCTGAAGGTCACTTACTTGGACTCCATTTTGCAATCAGGGACCGCTATTTCCGGTACATTTTAGAAACAACATACATGTCATTGGTTCTTCTATGCAGATATGTGCTTTTATGGGAGAGCCAGAGATAGTAGTTCCTTATTGCAAAATGTAATCCCTCTTGACGATAAATCTTGAAAGATTGAGGGTGGATGGAATGCAACTTTTTTATGAAAGGCCATTATCTAAGGTCCAGTATCAACCATTAAAAAATAGCAGGAGGTTTTAGGACCAGTCATGTCTGAAAAGTCGAGTGAATACATTTTTGAGCTTCATAAAACGCACATCAACCGCTTATTAAAGAACATGGACTGCTCTGAAAGCTGATTGTGGGAATAAAAATAAAAGACTCTCTATTTTATCGATTTCAGAAAATGTCTGCTTGAGACCTTGGGCATTTGAGCGGGTACCGAATAAAATGATCCGTGGACTTGATAATGCTTTGATCTACACGTCGACCAAAGAGGCCTGTTTAGCTGCGTGTCTTAACGAGGTAAGTTTCATTCATAGCTCCTTCCAACCTAGTTCCGTAAAAGACGAAATTTCCAATCGTTTTTTCAGTCGGGCCATGTACATTTCTTCTTCTTCTTCTATTTCTTCTTCTTTTTCTTCTAATTCTTCCTCTATTTCTACTTCTTTTTGTTCTTCTTCGTCTATTATTTATCCTTCTTTTCCCTCCTTTTCCTTTTCCTTCTCCTTAACTCCTTCTTCTCCTCCTCCTCCTCCTCCTCCTCCTCCTCCTCTTCCTCTTCCCTCATCTTTTTCTCGCGAAACCCGCTATTCCGGATGTTCCAGTCAGGTTGTGGTTGTCATGACAGAGACTCCATTGGGAGAACGAGAATTCTAGGTGTCTTAAAAAAAAGCCGGCGAGTTAAATAAAAAAGACGTCATGAGACATTTTTCTCCGAGCAGGAAGAATATTCAAATCTTAGCCGGAAGGCCCCAGTGAGTTGGGAGTTAAGACAGCAAGCTAACCGACATCGGCGGATCCTGGCGAAAGAAAATTGGGGCAAGGTCTGAGACGTTATGAGCGAGTAAGGCAGCTCAGCGCATACCGCGGGAAGATGGAAAGTTGTTCCGTACCGCTGTGGGATGAGCTAAAGAAGCAATAACCACGTAACTCCAATATAAATCCCTCGTAGATGAGTGAGTTCTGCCTAACAGTAAGGAGTTGCTCTAAATAAGTATTTATAGGAATGCCACGACCAGCATTGTGTCATGGCTTCAAGTCGGAATTTTAACGTCGTCCGGCTTTCAGAGTTATTATGCGCAAAATATCCAGACCCACTTCCATTCTTGGAGATACCTCCATCACAGCTCGGAGGATTATGGCTACGCCGCGCTAAGGAGCGTTTCCGACGAGGAAATATGAGTTCGTCCGGTAGAGGGCTGTCCATAAATTAATCGTTTGTTTTGGAAATGGCATAACTCAAGCAAAAGGTGATTTTTTTTGGAGGGGGGGGGGGGCAAATAAGTATATCGACGGTGTAAGTCGGCAATCACATAACTCGTTTGCGGTGTCTGAAAATCTCCGCCTCTATGTTATTTTCTTAAAGGAGAACAAATTGACATCATTCCTGAAGTTTTTGCAGAATTGTCTTCGCATAGAGGAGAAAAATCACTGCAGTTTTAAAGAATAGCCGTTGAGTAGTTTTCCCTTTATAAAATAAAGTATGATAGGAAGTCTGCGACGTCGCAAATCGAGTTATCTGACTTACACCGTCGATATGTCAGTATAGCCCATAGCGGCAAATTTTTGGTGAACGAAAAATTACAAGACACGGCGGCGGTTTTTGAAAGTAATGATTTTTTTTTAGCTTTTCAAGTATTTACGGTCATCACTGCCTGAATCCACGGAGTGTCGTCAGTCCAGAACGATAAAGTCTTCAGCGCAATCTCGCAACAATGGTGTTCTAATACAAAATATAACGTGTTTACATGCTGCACCCAAGATTAGACTTAAACGCAGGGATGAGAATGTAGCCGATTTTTGCTCGGGTTCTGAGAAAATATTTCAGAGAGATGAGACAATGATAACTTTTATGTTTGGTCCAAGTTTTATTGCATGTAAATGAGGGTAAAAGACAGAGATTTGTAGATATGTATGCAGTGTTGACCGATGGGTCTTTAAAATCGTGCAGTTACTTCCTTATTCTTCTCTTCACCACTAGTGAACGGAATCCAGTTGAACATATTAATGCTAAAAGAATAACCATATGGGAGTAATTTAAAGCAAAACGAATTATGCAAGTGGGGTTTGCGTGCTTGTTGCAAACCGAGATACGCATTTCTGCAGTTTCGCCATCGATATGTTAGCAGTCCTAAAGTTTGTGCTTATGTCTTTTTCAAAATTCGCAATTAAGATAGATTTTATTTGCTTTAGATGCGTCCAAATGTGTCCTCAAATATTTTTTGAATACAGATGCTGATGTGATTGTTTTAAAATGTTTCTAGCACCGTTTCACGTGCAGATCAGTCGAATATAACTACGTGACGCTGCAATGTCATCTCAGCGACTCGGATAGGCGGACCACCGGTCAATACGTGCAGTTCGTGGACGCACAAGGCATTGACTACTTCGAGAATCTCTGCCTGAAAGGAAATCAGGCCTGCAAGTCTACCCGAGTTTTCCAGGTGCCTAGGATAGGGGTGACAGAGGACAAGGTCGCTCAGTATGCAAGTTTGCATTACTACGTAGACAAAGAACTTCAGGTGAGTTTTACAAATAATTCAACGACTAGATTTTTCTGCTCTGTAGCGTCAGAAACGCATCATTAATCGATACGGATTAACCAAAAGAGCAGAGGAGGTTTACATTAAACAATAATTCCATAGCATATACATTCTTTTAAAACATTTTATGAGGGATTGGACAAATTTTTCTAAAATCAGAGCAGAAGCTACATGGAGTCGGAGCGTTAAAGCATTATAGATCTGAGGTTTTAGTCCTCTGTATGATTTCATGGTATAAAAACACAATTTCAGGTTACAAAAATGTTTTCTATTGATTTTTTTTTTGCGGATCTTAAAGTTTTGGCAGGAGTAGGTATTATTCCAGACGGATTCAAAATTATCTTTGGCTTGAGTCTTTTTTTTTTTTTTTTTTTTTTTTTTTTTTTTTTTTTTTAAGAAAAAGAAAAAGAAAAAGAAAAAAACAATGTACATCTTTGTCCCCAATATAAAAAAACGCCACCCATAAATCGTCATCCTCCGGCCAAAGTATCACAAGCGCCATACGGCGTTTAACAATTCGCGCCGCCATTTTATTTTTTTACATAGTTCAACGAAGCTGCCCGAAAATTTCACTAAATTCTTTGTGCTGCCGATAAAAATCAGTGAAATTTTCAAACATATTCAACCAAAAATTTTTCTGTAAAAAAAAATAAGATGGCGGCGGAAATTTTGAAAGGCCGCATGGCGCTTGTGATAATTTGGTCTGAAGGTAACAAATTGATGTACGCCGCGCAAAGAGGAACCGAAGTTTGTTCGATCCATTATCTCTAAAGTGATATTTTTTAACGAAGGGCAAAGGTAAAGGAAGCCGGATAATTTTAGATTTTTATTCATATACTTTTAACGTAGAAAGCAAGTGGTTATAAGTGTTGAGATCAAAAGTTTCTGAACGAGGCGGACCTAGAGGCTCGGTAAATTTTTACCTCCTTCCTATTTCCTCTTCTTTTTCTTACTTTTCATAGAGTTTGTGAGTGCATAATAAAACTCTGAAATGAGGTCACCGAGAGAGGCGGAATAATCGCACAAAGTGCAAAGAAATTGAAATGCTTATTGACAATTGCGTTCCTTTACTTGTTGATACAATGAAAAAACAAATCGAAGGAAAGTAATGGCCTCATAAATTCAGGAATGAATATTTTCAGGCACTTAGCCGGGGACAAATAATGATCGAATCGCACCGTTTTGCGCAGTTGGAACGTCGGTGAAGCACCGGTTTAGGGGCTTAAAGAGCATAAGTGCAGTTTTTTCTCTTTCGAGAAAAACATGTTTGCAGTTTCGAAATTACATGGTTCCATATGGCGGGACAAAGTTTAAACTGACTTTTTGATGCTTAAAATTGACATTTGTGAGCACATTTTTCGCAGAATATGCATCGAGACTAGTTTTACTTGAAATCATTACTATCTCAAATTTTTCGAGAACTGCACTTATGCGCCTTGTCCCCCAAGCCCTCCAATTGATATACATAGATCCAGGCAATTAAAATTGATGGCCGGTATAATTGACTGGAAATAAAGCTCCGACATTCAAGTTAATTTTATGAGAGTTCAGTCATTAGATCAAAATTTTCGGCTCGTAAAATTCTTGAGAATGCTGCATAATCCGAGGACGATCTCTGATAAAATCTAAGGTTCGGACAAAATGACACACTCCGAGAAGTTGAGCGGTGCTTTCACGATAACGGGAATATAAGTATCATTAGTAAACTTATCAAGTATTTGGGAAAGAAGAACACAACAATAAAATCATCTTCAGGAATTCTATGTCTTTTTTACCCTGTATAGATTCATACAAATATCATTACTGAGATATTTTATACGACAGAATGTAATGTTGGTTAAGCGTAAACAACGAGCAAAAATTGCTCTATTGATTTCGTAACCTTATAATTACATTAAATCATTCGATTAAAATAAATCTGGTCCTTGATAATCCTTACCCCCACCCCTTTACATTCATGTAGAATTATAAATGTACTGAGTTAAGCAGAAAGGAACCAATCCACATTTTGGAAAAAAATGAGTTATGAGTGGTTAAACTCAACCACCACTCTATTATCGATCGCCAAAAATTCAAAGTGTTTGTTGGAGCAAATTTTGCAGAAATTGAACTTGAAGTTTATCTTTAACACTGAGTCTCATGCAGGAGCTAAACTTTAAACCTCTTTTTCTCTTGGTTCCTTTCTGTTTAACTCCGTCCAAATGTGAATGATTTCCTATGATAGCTGCATTTGTTCTCAATTGATTTGTTCCGCAAGTTTTTCAAAAACGCGAGAACAAATCTGCGGCAACACTGTTTTTCCTAGCTTTATAAATCCATTAAAAATATCGATTTTAGGCGAGGAGTGCTACCTCGCCATGAATCGATTATTTTACATACACTGGAAAAAAAACACATTGGATCTAGAGGGCAGACCCTTAAAAACATCGACAAGAAAAAATACTCTTGATTCAATCAGATTTAAGCTTAAATCAAGAACGGAGCCTCTTAATTTGAGCGGATTTCCTTTTGATTTAAGCTTAAATCTGATTGAATCAAGAGTCCTTTTTCTTGTCAATGTTTTCAAGAGTCTAGACTCTAGATCCAATGTGTTTTTTTTTCCCAGTGTTTGTTCCAAGTTTTTCAAAAACGCAAGAACAAATCTGCGGCAACCCTGTTTTTCCTAGCTTTATAAATCCATTAAAAATATCGATTTTAGGCGAGGAGAGCTACCTGGCCATGAATCGATTATTTTACATACATGTATAAATCGAGGAAAACAGTGTTAGATGGAACACTCTGTATTATCATTGTATAGAGTCAGAAATTTCATATTTTCACGTCTCCAAATGAAAGCTCTCAAGATGTCATCAATGATCGATTGTGCTATCGACCTGTAGGAAAAAATTATGGATCGTGTCAATTTGTGACGCGAAGAAAAATTCAGCCGCGCTCTTGATACGGGGTTCATCGGAAGGATAACGGTTCAATTTAAGCGAAGCCGTGTAACGGGCGAACTGAGAAGGAATAAATCTTTTTTCAGGTAACGAGCGAGGCCGCCTGTCGGTTGGCCTGCGAAATCGAAAACGAATTCCTGTGCCGGTCGTTCCTGTACAAAGGCGCTCCCGTCGGCACGTCCTACAACTGTCAGCTCTTCCATCTGGACCACAAGACTTTGCCCGACGGCCCCTCGACTTTCCTCAACGCCGAGCGACCCTTGATCGACGACGGACAGAGGGTCGGATCTTATTTCGAAAACTACTGTGAAAGTGAGTGCCTAATAACTAACTAAAATAGAGATTTGCACACAAAAATGTATTATTTTATCTGAGAGTGCTTAGTGAAATGAGTTTGCGGTATGTCTCATACTTTTTTTCAACGCCGAACGACCCTTGATCGATGACGGACAGAGGGTCGGGTCTTACATATATTTCGAGAACTACTGTGAAAGTGTGTACCTAATAACTAACTAAAATAGAGGATGGAGATGTTGCATGTGTGAGGAATTTGCGATTTGATTGTTGATTTTTGTGTAAAAGTTCGCGAGAAACACAATGATGTCACTAGTTTTTTCTGAAATCAACTCCCAAGCTTAAAAAAAGCTCTCAGGTTGACGCCAAAATGGAGGGGATATCCCACGCTATCCTGAGAGTCCACCTCTACATCAAGACAAACTCTCCATGATAAGATAGGGAGCAATAACATTGACAGGGCTGCCACTTAATTTGGGGAATCTAAAACTGAAAACACGGCAACCCTGCTAATGTATTTGCTTCCTATCTTTGCATGGAGAGCCTGTCTTGATGTAGAAGAAGGTGGACTCTCAGGATAGCGTGGGATATCCCCTCCATTTTGGCCTCAACTTGAGAGCTTTTTTTGAGCTTGGGAGATGATTTCAGAGAAAATCAGTGGCACCATCGTGTTTCTCGCAAACTTTTACATAAATATCAATAGTCAAATCGCAAATTCCTCACACATGCAACATCTCCATTTGCACACAAAAATGTATTATTTTATCTGAGAGTGCTTAGTGAAATGAGTTTGCGGTATTTTCCATACTTTTTTTCTGAAATGAAAAATTGTTGGACAGTGGATTTAAGAAGGAGAAAATTTGCTGCCTTGTGACGTCATCTGACGGCATTTACCATTTAAAGACGAGTATTTTAGCAGATTAGGCTATCTATATTATACAGCTACAAGTAAAATCTTGGAAGCACTATTTCTGACGAATTGCTGGACCGATAAGGATGATCTTTACATGTATGTCATCTGTAGTAGATGTTTCTTTATATTTCTTTGTATTTTCGAATCTGAAATATTGAAGTGAGACGTTTGAATTATCCCGCCACTGCCTCGATCAATCGATACAATCGAGTTCTGCGATCAATCGACGTGTAAAAGTTTGAACTGGTAATACAATTGTTTAATTATTAATAATTACACAACAGTTAAATCAGATAAGCTTGGAATGAGCTCGGATTTTATAGATCTCTTCATTTGGAGAGCTCCGTGGTCTAGAAGTATCTGTCCCTACAGAAACGGACCATTTGAAATATGCGAAAGGTCTATATTTTTACTTGGATCAAACGGGTGAACCATACATCTACATATGTTGTTGTAGATTGATTGGAAGAAGCGATCATGCTTACGAATTGAATCGCTTAAAACTGGTGATCTCTATTTTGGTCTTTTCTCCTGCTCCAGGTGCAGTAACACCTTGTATGAAAAAGCGAGCATCAACTCATTGTCAGAATTAGATTACGTGCAAATCCTAAGGGGCATTAATTTAAGTTGTTTGATTAAGCTCATTCAAACTGTGTTGCTTGTTGCAGAATCGTTAGGTGCTGCCCATGAAACGATACCAGTAGTATTTGAAACTACAGACGACCCAACGCTGAGTAATCTGACCCGGACAGACATCAACTGCGATAAAACTGGCACATGCTATGACGGTAAATTTTCTAATTTTCGTGTTACTTTCTTTCAAGTTTTATTTAATTTTATTGTTTTATCATTTTCTTTCATGAGCTCGCAATAGTACGATGTTGTGGAATTTATTTCTTATTTTTTTAAGTCCAACAATGTTTTGTTGATTCAAACAAACATGTCATGTAATATATGGCAATTCTACATTTTTCTGAGTAGAATAAAACTTTATTTGGAAAAAAACAGCAATAAGAACTTTTCTCCAAAGATAGTAGTTTTTCATACTCGTAATTGAAGAAAATGATTTAATATCATTTTTCCGTGCATGCCATGCAAGTATGCACCATACCATAAACTTCAAATGGGTGAATTATGTTCTCATAAATCCTGCATTTACTTAATTTTCAGTTTCTGTTCATTGCAAAGACACAAGAATAGCAGTGCAAGTACGAACGAATAAGCCATTCAATGGGAGAATATACGCATTAGGACGATCAGAAACTTGCAATATCGACGTCCTAAATAGTGATCTTTTCCGATTGGACCTTACGATGAGCGGACAAGATTGTAATACACAGTCAGTGGTAAGTAGGCGAAATATATCCAGAAAAATATAGGGCACATGCCGCAGGGATATCTTGTAGGGTGGGCCTGGGCCCTGAGGGGGACCATCTCCCTCTTATTTGTAATGTGACTTTCCCTCTGAGAAATTCAGGTCAATTTTGACCTTGCGGCATTTTTCGAGTCTTTGGGCGGTTTGAGCTCCCCTAATTTGTTGTCAGCAGAAACCATCAGCTCTTTTCGAAAGAAAGCACTGTATTTTCTAAATTTAAATTCAGTGTAAATAATTAATTATAGGCAAGGTCGTAGCCTATTTTGATTTATATCCATTGTTCAACATGACTTTAAAAACTAGCGAAGACCAAAGTTGTCAACTTAAAAAAATTTCGGCTGGCTGAAATGATGCTGATGGCGTGCTTTTTTAACATGAGTTATCTTCCAGGAATATACAAAGTACACAATGCATCTAACTTGTTGCTTTTATTCTGGAACACTATTGGCTTCAGAAGAGTTGAGCACAATCTAGTAGAAGAAATCATTTTGAAAAAAACCAGCGTTACGTCAAAAATCACTCTTTTTGGTTCTTTTGACAGAACTTTTAGAGACATAAGTTTTAGTAATCGTAACTACAGAGTACCCAGTTTTTTTTAACGTGGTAAAAAAATTCATCTTCTTGCCAATATTGATCAGGACCAGTTCCTCCATGATGTTTTCAAAAGGAAGGAGGAATCATAAATTATTCCACTCCACTGACTTATAATTAATAATTTTATCAAGGTTCGATCCTGAGATTAATCCCTTGTTTTACCAAATCAGCAAGTTACATCAGAAAATTGTACGTTTAGATATGCTTTCGTAACGAAACATTCTGAAAATGCCTCATTTTTTCAGACGGGGGTGTTCTCAAATACTGTTGTCCTGCAGCATCACAGTGTTGTCATGACCAAAGCGGACAAAATTTACAAAGTCAAGTGCACGTATGACATGTCACCGAAGAACATCACCTTTGGAATGATGCCAATCAGGTAACTTGAATCCTCCTGATCTCTCTTACTTTACACAAGGGGAACATCAGAATGAAAGACAATCAGTGCACTGCACATAGACAGTGTCGTCATAGACTGATTTAGTGACTATGTTATTCGATATACGATACATCCGATGATATGGTGTATTGATACTTATCGTTTTGCCGCGCTTTTTAAGGGTGGCGCCATTCATTACATCAAGTGACGTAGTCACTAAATTCTACTCAAAGTCTACTTTCCCTACCTATGTCAAAACAGTCCCATGGGGGCACATGAGTGGGTTGAAAGTGAAACGCCAAGAAGCACCGAGAATTTTGATCGCTCGACGTTGAGGGATCGAAATGTTAAAAAGTCTAGATTAAATTTTAACCACGGCAATAAGGTTTTTTAAGAATGAATTCAACCTTTCCGCTCATAGAGGAAAAAACAATTCACTTGGCACTCGGGTTAATTTGCACGCCAGATGTCACTATGACAGTCTCAGTAATATGAAAATATAGCAACCTCAATCTTGACGCTCAGCTATTATAGCAAGCTGTATGTACACATTTTGAACAAGACAGTATCGAAAAGAAACCATGCTCGATTCAGTAGTCTGCTGAAGCCGTTGTAAAACGCAATTTGACTCCCTTAGGGTATTGTTTTTCTTTTGATCGGCCAATTTAAAGTTCCCGTAACCAGTGTGCAATAAAAAACGTCAATATCTTAGCTAGAAGTTGATTTCAGTAGTTTTTAATGCAAGAATCGTGTTCTACGGGAAATTTTGGTCGAGACACATGTATCAGAGTGCTTAAATTTGTACCTTGTTTAAAGGTCCGTTCAATCTAAAAAAGCGAACATAAAGAGCTTTCCTAACGTTTCTCGGAAAAAATATATTTTATCGGGAGAAACGAGGCAACGTTGGAATGCTCATAGGGCGTCGAAACACATCAGGGGCCTTTTAAGCCGCATTATTCAATGCCGGGATTATGCTAACGCAAATTCGAATAACCGCGCTACACACAGTGCGGCCGGCCGTCCGTCACACTCATATCAGCGCCTGCAAGACTGAAGAAATACTTCCCGCATTGTGCCAAACGGTGCGGTTGGCTCGGACGCATATCAGCGCCTACAAGACTGGATGAATACCTCTCGCATTGCTTCAAATGCAACGCGAGGCGGAAACTATTTGCGACAACTATTCGACCTTGTGTATAGGCATATTGCCGCTATTTGGATTGGAAGGAAGGCACATCGAACTGTGAAGATGACTCGACACTCGACCGCGCTCCTTCCCCTTGCGCGACGCTAAAATCGCCGCAAAACTAGGACCATGCGTCATTTCTTTTGACGGTATCTACTCGGTTTTTACCAAAATTAAAGGGTGAACATGTATCTTAATTGCAACGTTTACAGTTTGCGAGAAAATACAGTTGGTGAAACTCAAAAACATTCTTAACTCAATTTTTCCGAAAATGTGGGTTGGTTCCTTTCTGATAAACTCGGTCCATATATACATCATCTTTCGCAGAGACGCGTCCGAATGAAGACTCGACAACGGGGGCCGGAGAGCACGGAATTGGCGCGTTTTATTATTATTATTATTATTTATTTATTTTTTTAAGGTTAGGCCTCAAGTGTGAGCGTCGGCTCTGATTATGAAGGAAGCGGTGAGTCATTGCTTCGGGTGCGGATGCGAATGGAAGCAATGGCAGCCCGCACCTCTCCAACTCCCGTTAGCGCGACTTCGGAGCCGGCTTCAATTGATTTACCGACGATGGCGATCCCGGGCAATAACAAACGCTATCCTCGGCGGCCGCTAAGTGCCCTTTGGGGTTGGGCCGCGGAAGACGCCCCTTCATATGAATACGGCCCCAGCGACACGTTTTCCCGCGCTCCAACCTCCGCTGCCGTGCTAAGGAAGAACACCATATGCACATTCGAGAGTTGCCAAACTTCCTATGATAAAACATGTATTTTTGACAACATTCATGCATATTTTTCCTCGAAATTTTCCAGATATTTTAGATTGAATTGCGTACAAAATTGTCTGAAATTTTTGGAAAATAATTTTCAGAATTTTCCCAGTAAATTCGGTTTTTATTGGAGGAAACTTGGCAACGTCTGAGGGCTCATACGGCGTTTTTCCTTAGCATGGCAGTCCGACTCGCGCTATCTCGGCGATCATCTGTTCCGTTGCGGACGCTGCCGCAGCCCGCATCCCGCCTATCGCTACACGGATCTCTGGAGATTGCCTGCATTCCGTTTTGCCCGGCTGGACCGGGGAGGGGCCGTATGGTCCAAGCAAAAGCAAGGGCTAATCTTTGCAACTTCACTTGCTTTCGGAGGCGGGTTTTAATCACTCGACCGCCGCGCCGCGCGCGTACCCTTCAACTTCCGTCATCGAAAAGCCCAGTCATGTCTTTCTCCGATTGGATGCTATGAAACCCTCTTTTTAGGTTGAGTGGAAGCGCCCTCTTGAATTGAATGATTTAGTGGACATGTCATCTGATGTAGATCACAATTCGATGGCTCCACTATAAACAGATACATGACGTCAATGTCTGCCTCACTGTCACCGGGTTGCTATAGAGTACAGTAGAGGCGCTATATACTGGAACGTCGGTCGAACGAGGTCAATCCTTTACCGGAGGATTTCTAGCCTCCTGTTCGCTGAAAGCAAGAACCAAAAGTGGGAACGAAACGGAATTTTTTAATACGGCGGCTTATGGAAGAATTGCGAGGCGCGATTAGTTTTCGCGGTTTATTAATTTAAATCAATATAGTTATTTTCGCAAATTTTGACAAATTATGTTGACAAAAGTCATGAAAAGTTCAAAAATGTCTGAAACTCTCGGTTTTTATGAATTAAATGTTATGCCTAAATTTTCTGAGCGAAGTCTGGAGCCGGATCCCACGTCATACGGCCTCGCACATTTCCTGACGTTAGTCGTAGAAGCACTGGAAAAACATAGCTTCAAAAATGACTATTGGCACTGCAGTACGTGCTTAGCGACTCTATTGTACTCTATGCAGGCTAATGTATGAAAAGCAGAACTCGGCTGCTTCAAAACCTTCAGGTGGAGTTTGATATCATACCTTATCATGAGTATGAGTCCTCGATTAGATAACTATTCCTGCACGACTTTTTTGGCCCACTTTGATAACAACTGAAGACGGAACATAAAGGCGCGGAATTTTAATACAATCTTCGTATCAGTTCTCTCCCCTTTTAAATTTTCAATCAGAAATACCACAGCTGAAGACAAGATTGTACGTCCGTCAGTTTGTTTTTCTCTTGTAACTTTTTTTTCAGATCACACATTTTAGAGATTTATCATTTGGGCATAAAACCTGGGCTGAATGAAAACGTTAAGTATTTGTTTTTCTTTTTCACAGGGATCCAGAAATGATAAGTATCACATCCGCTCCGGAAGCTCCACCTCCAAGGATACGCATCTTGGACGCAAGGAATCGGGAAGTCGAGACTGTCAGGATTGGTGACAAACTCACCTTCCGAATTGAGATCCCCGAAGACAGTGAGTATAAATCTCTGAAATCTTTATCCATGAATATTTAATACGCAGAGCAACGAGCAATTTCAGCGGATTGATTATTGAAATTATAGACAAAGCGATAGGCAAAGGAAATGTCTATTGAAGAGGATGGAATCACTCAGTTTGAATACTCATCAACGAGATGTTTAAAAGATTGCTCAAGACCAAAAAAAGTACCGTATATCTCTAAATCAGCTCTAGGATTTTACTGATAAGTCGGATGTGAAGCAATTCTATAGGTTGAAATGGGTGGTTCCTATATAGACGAAGGGAGAATATGATGGACCAACTATCGGGTTTTTTGTGGATTTCCGTTAGGTAGTCCATTACCTACCTTCTTTGTCCATTGCCACCACCCGCTTCCACCAACAGGATCCCACCATATCCCCCAGTAAACATTTCATTACTTAAAATCGTCTTGATTCGTTTTGGCGGCTCAAATCATCTACAAGATGCCTTTAAGATGTTTTTTGAACGAAATTCATCTTAAAGATAAAGCTAAAATGTAGCGTGGCTCATATGAAGAAACGAAGAAGGTAAACCTCTCTCCGAAATTTTTATCTTCTAAAGAGTATTTTTAAGGCAAAAATGAGAGTGAAACAACCTTTAACTTTGTGTTTCTATGCGGTTAAAATACTTGTTTTTAATCAAATGATCCTAATTTAAATGATTGTGATACTTCTTTTTTTTTTCTCATTTTTAATGGTCCACGATCGCTGTGATCGGTTGCTTGAAGATCGTCATTTCTTCCAAATAATCCTGATAAGAACCAGAGAAATATTTTTTTTAATCGAACCACAATCAACTCTCATCTTTCTGTTCCAGCTCCATACGGAATATTTGCGAGGAGTTGCGTTGCAATGGCTAAAGATTCAAAAAGCACTTTCCAAATCATCGATGAGGAGGGGTAATTCAGTTTTTTATACTTTTGATAAATAAATTAAGTTCCTGTAATTCATATAAAGACGTGTTACAAGCATTGTATATTAATCGATTGCCATGAGCACAAACGAATTTCATTATAACGCCTGGATGCAACTATTCGAGCCTCGCGGATGTCTTCCTTGCATACACACGGATTTAAAGGCGTTTTAATTCTCCAGACACTCATCGCGTCACCCGCGGCCCGCGGCGCGGCGTCGCGGCGGGCAGTATTGCGAGGATCCAGAATGACAGAGTACCCTTACTTCTTCGTTTATACTGGACAGACATCTCTATCATCATTTTTATCTTTCATATCATTTTACCTCTAAATTGACGTACTTTTATGAACATTTTATATTTGTAGTTTCAGCAGCTTTAACAAAGCGCTTTTGGTAGGATCACGCTCACAGCCCTTACTTACAGTTTTTATTTTAATGGCCGTACAAAATTTGTAATTCATCGATAATTTGTCCTATCTGTGACGTGTCACAGTGTAAGACTGTAAATATGACACGGGAACTCAGTGAGTGAAGTAAATACGATCATATTTATGTAATAATGGTGCTCAAGTGTGTATCAATGGATCTTTGACGAAAGTTTTTGAATTGTACCTTTCCAGTTGCCCGGTTGACCCAAGTATCTTCCCTGCTTTCACTCCAGACGGAAATGCGATGCAATCGATTTACGAAGCTTTCAGGTTTACCGAGTCATATGGGGTGATTTTCCAATGCAACGTCAAATACTGCCTCGGACCCTGTGAGCCGGTGAGTTTTAGCTATTTCTGTTACTTTTACTGCATCCCTGAACTAATTGTATTATTTGATAGTGCAGCAATTAAATCAACTGCATTTTTTTAAATTGTATTATACGTTTATTAGAACATGACCTGTTCCGAAATGAAGTTACGAGCACTTTTTATTTGTTGCCGTAAGCTCATACGCACTTCCTTTCTTCGAGGTAAAAATGATCGGTTTACCGCTTAATACAGTAGTTGATATCAGTAAAATTCATGATTTACTTTTGCTGATGTGTTCTAGCATGAATTGAAACCAACCGACTTTGGATAATTGTAGGTATTTTTATACCAACGCCACACGGTGGAACGAGCTACTAGGTGGGGTCGGACATGAGATTTTTGGCTAAAATTTCAAACGTTGATGGTAAATTCGTCACTTATTAAATTATAGGGGTGCTTATTGTGAAAAGTTTTACGAGGGAACCAATGGAACAACTTTTAAAACCTCAAAGTTTTGTATAAACGGAGTTATGAGCTTTTAAAGTTTTCAAACTTTGTCCGACCTCCCCGATAGACTCGATCCATTGTGCGCCAGGGTGCGGTGAAGGAAATCTGACAATAGATGTCTGGGCAACAAATTCGGAGATCCGGGGATTTATCTGCCGGCGTTGAAATCCAGCAAAACTCCCCTATCCTGCGGATGGTCACTTATTAATTTTTGTCGAATCCAGGAGCTCATCTGGGGTCTCTAAAAATTGCTAAGTCCCAGCTGTATAGTAGGATGTAGTTTTTATATTATGTTTTCCTTCATGTAAAAAATGAGTGATTGAATTTTCAAATGACTAATGATTACAGGCCGTCTGCGAATGGGGCCGAGAGTCTGTGGAATCTTGGGGGAGAAGGCGAAGGTCGATATCCGGATCCGGGGACGGGAGCAGCGGCGGCAACGACACCGAGTCGGCCGACGACATGACTCTCAGCCAGGAGATCCTCGTTCTCGACTTCGGCGACGACAAACAATCCCAGTTCCTTAAAAATAACGAGGCAGTCTTCTCCGACTTCTCCAAAGGTAAGCCACACTGTACTCTTCAAAGCTACGACAAAGCTTCCCTATTTGCCACTCTTCTGCAGCGAGGAGGATATTCCTACCGTGATAGGGAAGAGAGCAGTACCGTCGGGCTAAGGAAATACGCCGTATGAAAATTCGAGAGTTGCTAAATTTCCTTTACTGGAATGTTTATTGATGGAGAAATTTATGAATATTTTTCCCTGAAATTTTCACAGACAATGGTTGAAATCGAGAAGAAAATTATCCGAAAAATTGGAGGAAATATATTCATGATACGTTTGTTGATCGATAATCCAGGATTGCGCGAATGGTCCAAGAAAATATATGAGAATTGCGTGGAAAAGGCACATGGATTGCGCAAATAGAAACCTTAATATCTGCTACAGGAATGCGCGAATTTAAAATGAAGTTAATTTAAGGTAGAAGTTTAGCAAGATAGGAAACAGTTAGAAAATAAACGCATTTTTGTGTCAACGCTAGTTTAGGTTAGTTTGTTGAAAAGTCATCGATGTCTTGGATGATAAATGATGTGAAACTATTTAAAAAAGTACGTGGGTATAAAGAACTTTCTTAACTTTTCTCGGAAAAATATTTAATCGGGAGAAATGAGGCAACGTGGGAATGATCATACGGCGTCGAAACACAGCATGCCTCTTAGCTTTTGAGCCTAAAAAATTCAATGCTGCGATTATTCTAACGCGAGTTCGAATAATCGCGCCAAACACAGTGCGGCGGGCGCGGCGATGAACGTGTATTAGCGCCTGCAACACTGTAAGCATACTTCACGCATTGCGCCAACTAGCGCGGTCGGCGTAAAGCCCACATTAGCGCCTACAAGACTGCATGAATACTTCACGCATTGCACCAAACGCAGTGCAGTCGGTCAGTGGGCGTGAAACGCATATTAGCGGCAACAAGGTTGAATGAATACTGTAGGACTGCGTGTAATCATTCTTGACTTTCTGCTCCAGTTATTACTATAATTAAAGAGAGAACATGTATCCTCATTGTAACGATTCAGAAACTTGGATGATATTTAATTTATTTTTGGGTACATTAAAAAGAAGTTGAATGAAATGAATCGAAGCCGATCGATTTACGGTTTTGTCTACCGGCTCTTGGATTTTCTAATCGATCAAAGGTTTGTCGATAGAATCGTTGTCGAATCACGTCGATTAATTCAAGTTTCTATTTTTCGATCGATTCTTGTCGATCGAATCCATACCCTCCTATATTTTTATCAATGATGGAAACTACACTAAAATTTGTCAATCAAATGTTTTCTTAGAAAGAATCCATTATTCTTTATTTCGGCTTATTTAATATCTTATTATTTGAGCGTCTATTTATTTATTTGTCATAATCTCGTTATCATTATCATTCCAGACGAGACCGTGACGATCGTCGAGCCGTGTCCAACGAAAACTTCCGTAATGGCGCTGGGTGTAACTTGCGCTATGCTCATCCTTGTCTATCTCAGCACACTGTCCTATTACTACACGAAAAAGTGGATGGTTCCGCGGAAGGTTCTCTCCTAATGCTTAGTCTCTCTTTAGGAAAAGTTTATTCGTAGCCATCATCTTTTTTGCCTCATCGTCACCGCTTGGTATCCAACTCTCCGTGTCAAAAGTTGGATTTGCTCTTTGGTGCGCAATTGTCCCTGCACAGCAGTGGGACAATTGTTTTCAAATCAAATGTTCTGTTTCTTTTAGAAGAATATCATCTAGATCCCGAGTCTTTTTGAGACTTTAGGTTCACCGTGTTTACACGACAGGTATGCTCTAAATCCCACAAAAGATGCACGGACAGTCAAGTTAATCTTGAACCGGGATGACCTGCACTAAAAGTGATTTTCCTAAATAATTCAAATCTCGTTGTCCTTACTTCATACCAAAGTGATTTTAATTAAGTCTCTATTTCTTCCTTTTTTTTTGTAAGTACTTGTTTACTATGAAGAGACACGTCTCAGAGAACTAGCACTCGGTCAAGGCTGACGAATATTTGCCTCCTCTGTCGTTTAGAAAATGTCACGAGGAACGAAAAATGTCTAATTTCTATCGAATTTATGTACTTTTTAGAGGTAAGATGTAATCTATTCCTATTTTTGTCTGATTGACATGCGTGAAGTAGTTGAATTGGAAGTTCGGACCAAGGTTATGTTCGTGGGTGTTTGCTGTGATAAAAGTTATGGTCTACTAGCAGTTCCTTTGGGTTATTATTCCTCATTATGTTTTAATTAGATGATATAGTTTGAGATTTTGAGGCAAGAATTGATATGTGTCGATCTAGTGCTCGGCCATCAACGCTTGGATGAGAATGGGTTTCTGCTTGAAGTGGTGCCCATGCGTAATCTTCATAGTAAACATGTAAATATTCACTAGTAGAATTTGTAAGTAGACACAAAGTTTACACGTAAGTATTTTCTAAAATTAAAGCTGCCGCTCATTGTAGTTATAAGATTCTTCCGCCTTGTTTTCAAAAAGGGATTCGCTTAAAGACTATTCATTATCTCAAAGATTTCAAAGTGCTATTTCACTTTGTTCACGGAAAGGTACTTATTGGGCAAATCTTATAGGATGACGTTTTATTTCGTGATTGTCTACTTGTGATTCAGAACGAATGTTTGAACTCACTTTTTGTAGTTGTATCAACTTTAGACGAACGCATATCAGACCTTTCCCACAAACATTATTTTTATCTGTTTTCGTCTCAGATGATACGGAAATAATTACGAATTGGAAATCTACCGTTTTCAAATTCTCCATCACAGTACTTTTCTGTGAATGAATGTAAAGCTAGTTCTTGCGAATCCCTTTATAATGTCACAGACCGGAACTTGATTGCTAAGTTGGTTTCCCACCTAAGTTTAGGATAAAGGAAGTTGTTTTCATTCCCATTCAGTAATTTTGGTGGAATAGAATTGATTTCTTTTGTGGATTTTTGCTCAGTCTGAGTCCTAACAGATGTTCGGCAAAAGTGAAAAGCATTAATTGATAGATGGTGTTTTGAAATCTGTCAAATTCGATAAATTCAAATGCTATTCGATACTCGTGTAAGTAGATCTTTTAGCAATCACGTAATCCGTGACAAATTTTAGCTGGGTACCTATTTTATGAGATGCTGAATATATCTGTAAAATAGAACCAAAGAAATGTATGAGTAAATTAAATAGAAGGTGCTCCCCCTATTATATGCAATTTTACATTAAAAAGTTGGCTGTTGTACACACTTTACACGAATTTATGATCAGAGAATTAGAGGAAAAACGTGCCAAAAGTGATAAATTCACTGACACTAACTGAGCAACTTAACGGAATTAAATCATACAAGAAAAAAAAAACGAAAAAAGCGAGGCGAGACTTCAAGAAAAGTTTTTAAATTATAGGAAGACAAGTGTTTGACCTATACTGCAATATTTAAGATCGAGATAGGTCATTGTCTAGCTCCGGTCCAGTAAACCGGAAATTCCTGTCTCACCACCATTTGGGAAATCCGGTTCAATTTTCCGACTGGATTCTTGCCATGGTCATGGTGACAAAGTTTTGTACGATGGACGGGTGTTATCCGACAGAGATATCTCATATTTGAGAGAATAGACGCATTTAATTAAATTTTCTTGCTTACAGACATATTTTGACTTGCTAAGTGCCAAACAGCGCATTTCTCTATAAGAGAAAATGTAATTACAACTGTCTTTTCCCTCTGCTATAAGAAAAAATTCAGTCCGATATCCAGCATGACGTCACCATGGCCATTTACCTAGTTATATCTCATTCTATGGTTTCTCTACTTTGCAACATCCTTTTGAGACAGAAACAAAGAGACCCTTCACTGGCACTTTGACAATGGTGGAAGCTTTTACCTCCGGGATTCCAACATTCAACTTTGACTTGCCTACTAGGCGGATAGTCAACAACGTGCTGAAAATATAATTTTGCTGACAAACCGAAGTTTGGGAAACCTTGACTCATTACGCCACCCGAAGCTCATCTTTCACCTAGTAGGTAAGATGACTGTTACTTCCTTGCAATTTTCCATGAGGAAGTGTTGAATCCCCGAAAGTAAAAGCCTCCACCTGTCGCCAAGAGATCAGTAGAGGGTCTCTTTGTCTCTGTTTAAGAGCGGAAACCATCAGTAATCCATCAATCTGGGGTAATATGGCACAATTTGGGGAAAAACCTGGTGGAGGGAAGTAGAATTTCTGGCTGTGAATGTTCCCTGAGAAACCTAGTGAACAGTACTCTTGGTAGTGACAACCATACATCCGGAAGCTCCACTATGATGAATAGTAGATGGCGGAATCTACAAGTAGTACTGACTTTTTGATTTCCCTTTGGAAGCATCCATAGCCAGGTGATCTGGTATCCACCAAAAGGTTTTTATCCGTAGTCCGTAGAACTATTTATTTCATTGGAGGAAGAGTGCTGCCATGCTTGCCATTCATGTTCCTTTGCTTATCTGTGTTCTCTCCTCCTAATGATTTGAAAGTCTGTATTGATGGTGACAGTTGAAAAACACGTACTCTGGTGGCGAGGTTTGGATTCCTCCGCTTTTGTTTTTCAAATAAAAAGGAAAGGAACATCACTTCTTGAAAAATTTAAGAAATAATCCGTATGAAATGAGAAAAATGCAATGAAAATTTCAAAAAATAATATTATTTGGTTCTCTATCGAAAACATAGTATATTACAAGGAATTTGCAACGTCGCGATTTGAGGTACGTGTTCTTCAATTTCACATCGATATATTTTATTAGTTCACAGTTCTTCGTTGATTTTTGCCGACTGTTCTTGAGTAAACTCGCGGTTTAGTTTGAGTCTCTGAAGAGCAATCGTGCGTTCTGACTTACGATGAATCCTCAAGTCATGTAGGGTAGTAAAATACTACATTTTGAACGCTACAGGGTGCGCCTAGGTAAATATTAATTCAATAAGTCAACTGTTTTTCTTTTTCCCCAAAATATGTAACAACTTAATTCTGGAAATTGAATGAAGTTTTTCGTAATTCCCATCTGTCTTACTTTTAGAGAGGAACGCCATTTTACAGGCACTCTATTAGGCTCACCAGTTTAGCTGCTATTCAGGTCGCACACCTAGCTGATAAAATATTAAGAAGGCGGTAAAATGGTACTGGATTCACACCATTTTTCGGGGTAAACAAAGCCAAACATTTCAAAAATGTCAATTAAAGTAAAAATTGTTGAGCTCTAATGAGAACCAGGACAAGATTGAGGGGAGAGAATGTTCAGCTCAGGCAGTTTGCATTGGGATATTAAGTTGAAGTCAATCCGAGAGATCTGCATCATTTTGGGTCTTTTTAGACCTCATCATTAGATCACACCCGCCAATGAACCCAACTTAGCATCCCACAAAATCCATTACGGCATCAAAACGCCGTCATAAATTTTGGACTTTGCGGGACGCTATAAGTTGGGTTCACTGCCGACTGTAATCTACTGATGAGCGTTTTAGATCCCTCGGTGAGATCTCAACTCAACATTCCAATGCAAGCTGCCTGAGCTGAACACTCTACCCCCTCGATCTTATACTGGTACTCGTTAGAGCTTCACATTTTCTACTCTAATTGAAATTTCTGAACTTTTTGGATTGTTTTCCCCGTAAAATAGTGTGGATCCAGAGCCAATTTACCACCTTCTTACATTCAGTTCGGGCCACGTTTCATAGTGTTTTTTTCTCGTAAAATATTAAGTGTATATGTTTTTTAAAAGATATTGATTTAACGGCATCCCTCCATTTCAGGACTTTCATCCCAACGATAGTTTAAATTATTACTCATAAGCCGAATAATCCTAGTTTGTAAATAACTCAAAGTTTAGTGTTAGTCTTCTTTTCATTAAGTCTAATAAAATGTGTGATGTTCAATTTACGAGGATCATTTGAACTGTGAAAAAATTAACATTGTTATGTTTTAGGTAATTTATTTATTTTATTCGTTAAATTGATGAAGATTCAATGAACTGATGCATTCAAATATATCGCATTTTGTACAAATTATACTCTCTGATTTATTGTATTTTTTCCTCCACATCTTTTTTGACCTGAAACTAATAGAGCTTTGAAAGTCTGCAATCAATTCTCGTGTGTCAAGAACAATTGAGAAGCTCTTGAGGACTTAATAATACAGAAGAATATTACGAGGCGAGACATAACTTGTGTAGAAATTCGTGTGATTTGTAAATCCTTAAGTTCGCACGGAATCATTTTAATATTAACAAACGCACATTATATTTTCCTTTACTATAATACATATTTTTTTTTCATCAATTAAAATGAAAATACATACAGAGTGTGCAAACATTTCAAAGTCATGAATTGAAAAACGCTGACTCCACGAGATTAAATATTAGAGCCTAACACAAAGCGGAGCGGCGGCGCACTAGCGCCTACAAACCTAACAGGGATACTTCACGCATTGCGCAATGCGTGAAGTATCCCTGTTAGGTTTGTAGGCGCCAATGCGCGTTTCGCGCTGCTGCCCGCCCGCCCGCCGCGCGCCGCGGCTGCAGCGTACCACGGCGCTTGAAGCAACTATTCCACACCAGAGGTTATTGCACAGTATCATACGAAATTGAAGGCGCTCTAATATATTCGGAATGGCAGGCATCCTTCAAAAGTACGGAGATTTCCTTGCAAAATAAATCATGATACTGCGGCCAAAAAGAGAGCGGTAGTCCAAAAACTCACTAAGTCCTAGCATCCTTAATTTGTAACGTTTAGCATACACATTATCGCCAGGCTGTTGCTTAATCGCCATAGGCTATAAAAGGCTATACGAAATTGTGTTGCCGGCTATAGAAGTTATTGGAAATCTTACAGCCGGCTGTAGGTCTATGGTATTTTGGAACACAGATGCTACTGCCAATTTTTACCAAGGTATTGAATCGTCTATCAGTTTCAATGATCAACTCAATGATTCACGCAATAATTTTACATCTACATTGAATTAGTTGAATCCTGTCCAACCGCAGGAGGATCCAGACATTTGAATTGAGGGGGCAGAGAGGGGTCCAGGCGGCCTCCCCAAAGAATATTCGACTTTTTAATACATCTAGTATCAAACTCCGAAACCACGTATCTCGTTTGCGATTTTTTAAAAGTTCTGCTCCTATTTTATTTTTTTAAAGGAAGAAAAGTCAACATCATTCCTTGAAATTTTCTCAGAATCTACATCGCACAAAGAAGAAAATTTCCGGACTTTTTTGAGAAATGACGTTGAGCAGTGCTTTTCTCAAAACATGAAGTATGACAGGAGGTCTGCAACATCGCAAATCGAGATACATGGTTTGGGAGTTTCACCATAGATACATAGTTTGAGTCAATTTCGTCATGAATAATTGGACCGAGTTTATCAGAAAGGAATCAACCAAAATTGTCGCAAAAATTGAGTTAAGAATGTATTTGAGTCCCTCTAGGTGTATATTTTCTCCCACCAAAAACCCAAAGTCGAAAAAAAATTAAGTTGTGGAAAGAGGGGTTAGAATATATTTTCTACAATGAGACTTATGGAGGATAATACCTCAAATCTGTTTTTCTCAGTTTCAACCTGATGTGGGCTGGTTCCTTTCTGATAAACTCGGTCCAATTACCAAAATGGACCACTAGACAAGGTACGAATTTCAGCATTCTGATACATGTTTCGTAACCAAAATTTCACGTAAAACGATGCACGCAACGAAAATTACCACAATTAGCTCCTTACGAAGATATTTAATGATTCTTGATGCGTTTATTCAAACCATCCGCTCGTGAAAACTCAATGCTCTACGTGATTTACATCGCTCGCTAAACGTTATCATGACAGTCTCTGCCGTCATATAAAAATCTGGCAACCTCAATCTTGACGCTTTGGCTCAGCTATAGCAAATTGCTTATAGTTTGAACAACACATGGTGGGAAATGAACATTGCTCGATTGAGAAGCTTGCTGAAACCGTTGTAGTGCGCGATTTAACTCACGTAGAGCTTTGAGTTTCTTGTGAGCGGGCAGTTCAAATTCTTCGTAACCAATGTGAAATAAAAATGTAAATCTCTCCGTTAGGAGTTGGTTTCAGTAATTTTCGTTGCACGAATCGTGTTCTGCGTGAAATTCTGGTTATGAAACATGTATCAAAATGCTGCAATTCGTACCTTGTCTAGTGGTCCTTTCTGTCCTCTCCTTTTCTGTCTCTTTTTTTTTTCGATAAAACGGGGGGGGGGGGGCACTTGGATTCGCCTATGTCTACGAACGGGGGGGTCAGGAACTCACCTCCAGCGCCAAAATCGATTGTGGGCAGGACGCCCGGAGGAGGTGCGCACTTGTAAGTGTTACTTCCTGGATCCGTCGTGCACAATACAGCATTTCTACCCACATAACTTGTCATCTTCTCTGTCAGCCACCGGTAATGGTCCTCGTCACATTGGAAATAATTCCCATACTCATTCTCGACCTGTTGTTGATGTAAAGTTGCATTACTTTAAAGGTGATTCGTCAAGCTCAAGTGACGTGGTCGAACTGGCATGCGATATATCACATCGGTTAGGTCAAAAATCGCGGAAGATTTTGAATTGGACGTATTTCTGTCAAACGGAACTAAGCGCCAAATTGAGTTCCTTTTGAGGAAGTTAGAATGCCGGATAGCGCGTTCTGTCAAACGGACCTAATTGTAAGCGCCATGGAAAAGCATTGCGAGTATAGGACGGTATGAGCCCGACGCCCGACGCCAATCCAAGCCCCCCCTCTACCTTTCTACCCCTATGGCGCTTAGTTCCGTTTGACAGAAATACGTCCAATTTAGCCAAAAAAAGGACGATAGCCCGGCCTGTGCATGAGCCTAAAGAATCATTCAAAACCCAAAAAATGGCAATATTCAGAGAAATGAAAGCAAAATAGTGTTTTGAGAAAACCTCGCATTCGATTCAGCTATCGATTTCTGTGTCGAATGCGAGGTTTTTTCCGAGCACTATTCGGCTTTCATTTCTCTGAATTTTGCCAATTTTTGGTTTCGAATGATTCTTCAGGCTCATGCACAGGCCGGGCTATCGTCCTTTCATTGGCCAAAATTTCAAAATTTGCCGAGATTTGTGACCCAATCGATGCGATAATCGCATGCCAGTTCGACCATGTCACTTGAGCTTGACGAATTACCTTAAGGGATTTCATACTCTGAATGTAATACGGCAGATTGAAATAAATTTTAAATAGATTTTTCTCTCTACCTACTATCATCTTCAATTTGTAAACATCAAATGGCGTTACGTTCTGCCGCGCTAAGGAAAGACTCCGTACGAACATTTGAAGTTTGCCAAATATTTGAATATTTTTCCGTAACATTTTCAGACTATTTATATAAAATCGTCGGTTGGCTGACATAAGGGCGTAACTACACATTGAGATGATCCCGGAAAAGCATCGATATGTATGGAAGACAGGGTTCATTACAGAGTGTAGTTACACCCTTATGTCAGGAAGGCGACAAAATTACGAGGAAATTCTTTGAAAAATTGGAAAAATATCTACGAATTTTCCCGAAAACTTCTGATTTATCCAAGGAAATTTGGCAACGGCTGAGGGTTTATACGACGTTTTGCCTTAGCACGGCAGCGTTGTTCGTCGTGACAACTGAGATTCGTGTTTCGGTGAGGTGTGACTATGCCCCGCCCCTCCTTTTCCAAGTTTTTCCCCAACGCGACGGGTATTTTGTCATCATCTCTTGGTCAACACCCAGACTCTTATCTCTCTTTCACTGGCGATTTCCTTTTCATCCGATACTCTTTAAGAGAATTTCCTCCGATGCCGCCGACCGGTCGCCAAACGGCCAGACAGGGATTCCGTCGAGCGGATGTTCGGCATATCTGGCCACCCCTGCCCCCCCACCGCAACCACCACCTCCTTACCAGGGACTGATCGGAGACGTTACGTGAAACGTCTAAGGCAGTCTGGTGGGTGAAATCGGAGGTGACGGTTCAGACCTCTACAGTGGCTTCTGATTTTACTAATTTTTCTGTCAAGTTCGGTAGATCCTCGCTGTTTTAATTTTTGAAACGTTACTTATTCTGTCCAATATTTCACAGTTTGTTGAGTTTCTTTGGAGCTGAAAGTAAATGTCACTCGTATTCGTCGTCATTGAATGCGCTTTCGGTTGCTCGTTTTCCTTGATACTAAAATGATATTTGGTTCGAGAATGGCATTTTGGAAGTCAGTTTGTTCGTATGTAAATCACTCCGTGTTTTTGGTAAGTCGGTTGCTCATATCATCAAAAATTGACCCGTGTTGGGTGCAGAAAGGGTATTCCTCGGTTGCGGTACTTTAGAATCTCCATTGCTACTAGAGAGGAAACTACTGAGAGAATTTTCTAAAATTTTTAGTTTTCAGCATTGTAAAATTGTAAAAGTAATCTAATAAAAGTTTTAATGAATTTCTTACGTTTCCTTTAGTTATAGTGGCTGAAGTGTTAGGTAACACAGGTCCTGAGACATCGCAACCAAGAAATGCCCTTTTTTCACCTAATGCTTCAATTTTCCTTTTCAGTAAAGACATGTTTTTACGCAGAGAATCGCCTGACTGAAGAAGGGGCGATTGTTTCTTTTGATTTCCTCGAGATTTTTTCTTTAATCCTGAAAGTTTCGCAATCGGTGGCGTTACTGTTTTGTCACTGAATGAGTTATCGACAAACTTTTTTCGTGATACTTTTATGATATTTGATTTGGGGATATCGTTTTGATAGTAATTTATATTCTTACCTGTACTCCCTTAATGTTCATTTGATACGTCAATTGTCTGAATCGCAAAATACTTTAACGATTTAAAACTAGATGTGACCATCTACAACCTCTGACTTATGAAGCTTGAAAGATGGGGTGGGGAGGGGGTCTTTTGATTTTTCCTTTTCCAATCTTATGGGATGATACAGTAATTTGTTGAATTTTTTAATTTGAGATTTGTTTTGATTTTCCTCAATAATTTTTAAACCTCAGACTCTAAAGGCCCTTTTCAGGAAGATCGCAGTGTTTTGATGAAGAACGACCCTTTAGAAAAAATCGCCTTTAACTCGCAGCAAAAAATTATTGGCGGCTAAACCGCAAAAAATTGCAGTTTCATTGCCTTAAATAGCAACGTTATTTCGATATTTTCGTTGCTGTATGCTACTTGGGAATATTACACAACCACTTTCCAAATTTTCCGTAAAGACGTTAATAGCCTGTGACGCTGAATGTCTTAAAATATATTAACTAACGAACTAACCACACTAAACGATTTACAATAATATTAAGTTGGATTCATCTCTTAAGGCATTTAATTATTTCTTTTACAGTAAATATTTTCTGGTCTCGGCGACATTTGACAAGGCGGTGCTGGAAGAGTGAAAATGTTTACTCAGCATCAGAGCTGTTCCTGACTTTACAGATCATCCCTTCATCACGGTAAGGTCTTCCTTACTCTCTCCTGCCTCCATAGAATTAATTATGAATGGGTAGACCATTGTCGATTTTTTTTCAATTTTTGAAGTGAGCTGTCGAAGTATTCTTCCTCAAAGGCCGTCCAAGAATTACGTAACACACTTTTTTTGGGCATTTTTGACCTCTCCCCCCTTTCCCCTCTTGTGACGCTTTGGTGATGTAGGTACCTTTCCTTTAACACGTGAAAAAAATGGCTTAACGCTCTCCTCGACACCCCCCCCCCCCAGACTGCCGTGCTAAGGAAGAACGCCGTATGAACATTCGAGGGTTGTCACATTTCCTTCGGCAAAAACTTGTATTTTTAAAGAGAGTTATGAATATTTTCTCGGCGAATTGTCGGAAAATTTAGAGCTTTTCGCGATTAATATTCTCCGAAAAATTTGAAGAATAATGTTCACGGATTGCCCTGAAGAATTGTATTTCATCAAAGAAAATTAGGCAACGTCTGAGGGCTCATACGGCGCGTCGTTCTTCCATAGCATGACGTTATAGCGTTACGTATTTAATGGACGGCCCCTCACCGCTCATTGTCGCAGTCGTCATTTTTCATGTAAAATCAGCCTAACTGTATTTCACGTTGTCTAGTTCCCTCTGATAGACTGTTTTGAAATACCGAAAACGGACTGTTTTTCAAATACCGAAAACCAAGGAGTATATATAACCTTGAAACTTTCCGAGGGATAATTTTTAGATTCAGCGGAATAAATGTACACTCACTGAATTCAACGGCAGGATTCAGCTTTATTTTTTGTCAAATATAATATTAAGACGTAGCCACTTTTGAATTACGTAATGCTGGCCTCAACCCCCCCCCCTTCAATTTTCAAAATATCAGGAAACTCTGAGAAAACATCTTGTAAAAAATTCGGGTTTTTTGGAGATATTTCGCTGACATACAACGGCAAGAGATCAACAGAGGTGTGAAGAAAGGGTCACGCGTAGAAAATATTCATTCGGGAAGGGCGGGTCATAGGCGTAGCTAGGCCATTTTGCTGGGGGGGGCCTGGCCCCCCACCACCGGGGGGTCTGGGGGGTATGGAATACCCCCCAGGTCAGCGGGGGGTCCGGGGGGCCTCCCCCGGAAAATTTTTGAAATTTTAACTCTATTTGAGCGCATCTCGAGGCACTTGTGGCGTTAATCTTCCTTCAATTTCTGCATAAAATTCACCCAGTTTTATGCATTTTAAGGTTAAAATACTTTGAAATTGTTGCATTCAACAGGTTATTCCATTTATTTTCTCACTTTTAACCACTCATTTGTGTGAAAATTGCGAAATAAATGTTTAGTGAATGCCAGAATCATGCCAGAGGCATCCTCTCACGGGCCACGGCGACAGAGACTTACCGTTAAAGATGGTGTTTTTGCACCATCCAGAATTTCTGGGGGGGGGGGGGCCAGATGATACTATTTCCAATTTTGGGGGGGCCAGGCCCCCCCTGGCCCCCCCCCCCCCTTCCTACGCCACTGCATAAGCTGATGAGGCTTGGTCCCTTTCTGCTTAAAGGGGTCCAAGTAAGAGTACTTTTGACTACAACGTCGCAAATTATTCTTTTATTCTCTTTGGAAATCTGCTGATCCCAAGGATTCCATTTAACATCGCTGTAGCCTTCCTCCCTGGAGTGAAAGGAAAAGTGATACTGAAATGAAAACTCCGGCCGTGGAAGCCGTACTTACGGGTTATATAGACATTCCGTCCGCGTTCTGGGCTCAGAGACCAACACTTCCGGGCGCAGCACCCGGAGCAATCTGCAGCTACGGCTCCAGCATCCGGAAGTTTCGGCCTTTGAGCCCGGAACGGACGGTATGTCATATCCAGTTACTTTTTTGTCAGTGGATCTAGATATCATTTGGCAATTTCAAACATATTTATTCTGAAAATTTGATAACGGAAGTGTTAAGCGTGTTTTCCCTTCGCACAGCAGCGAGCTGATTGTTGAAATTGATAGACAAAGCGATAGACAAGGACGACATAAGTAGTACGGAGCGATCCTATTGGTTGAAATGGGTTGTTCTTATAGACTAAGGAGAGAAAATGATGGAATAACTAAAAGGTCTCCCGTGGGTTGCCGTTAGTTAGTCTATTGCCTGCCTCCTTTGTCCATTGCAAGCACCCGCTTCCACCAATAGGATCCTTCTATATATCTTATTCGTCATCTTTGTCTATCGCTTTGTCTACCAATTTCAACTATCAGCCCGCAGCATAGAGAAAGCTCCTACTGAGAAAGAGCCGAGGCACGCGCAATGAAGCGTCGGGAAAAGGTACACCGAAGAAGCACTGGACACCCGGGCGGCCATGATGGACGCTTATATTTTGACCTGATGCTTATCATTTTTCGAATGCGTCTCGGGCAGATTTGAAACATGCATTATTTTCCGGCAAATATAAATAACATCACGTCCTTCCTCTGCCTCAGCCCGCTGGTCGCTGCTCGCCGGCCGCTTAATCTTCCGTGTTACGTGGTCCATTCCGTGCCTTGCCCTCGCGCTTCTCTTCGTCTCGGTTTCCACCACCACAGTGTTGCCAGAAACAGCACTTTTCCCCTTTAAACCCATGAAAATATCCACATTTCATCGCACGACCTGGCAACCTTGCACCGTCACTCCCTGGCCCCTCTTGTGCTTTGCATAGCTACATAATTATTCCCTCGACCGGGCACGGTTCGAGTACCTTTTTAGTGAGAGTATGGACGCTGGTGGATCCGTTCCTGATTGGCCGATGCAATTTAGGCTGTCACGGAGATCTTACGATCTAAAAAAATGCCCGGTGCATACGGATGATTTCAGCGTGACGCGTCAGTGTTATCCAAAAAAAAGGAAGAAAAAAAATCCACCGATAAAATCTGGCTTTGAATTTAGTAATTATTTTAATAACACAACAGGTATATTGAATTCCAAGACTCATTAGTTCTAGCAGCATGTGTCTATATATGATGTTTAAAACTGAAAACAAACTTAGAAAGTTCAGCAATAAAGGATAGAACTTGATCTCAGGTTCTCTCGTGGGATACCTGTAAATGCAAGAGACCGATAGGTCACGGTTGGGAGGTACTCTGGTACTGGCATAGCGGGATCGTTCCTAATTGGCTCTGCCAGGTGATAGGTCTCATGGAGCTATTAGGATCCAAAAAAGTTGCGCACATCGCATGCAAATTATTTAAGTCATCCAAAGGGAGGTTGAAGTAGCTTGTATCACCGTAAAAACCAATCCAATTACATTATTTATAGTCGGATGTATTGACTCATTTTTAGAATCAATTTGAGAATTACATTCGAATAATTGTATTACTAACACGGAAAAAAGAGGTTGGTGTTATGTCCGAGCTGTTGGATGATATGGACATTTCCAATTAATTGTGGTATTACCCCAATTTATTGTGGCATTACCATAATTAATTGTGGCATTACCCCAATTAATTGGGCTACTAAGCTAAATGTTTCGATACTACCCTAACTTGAGTTGCGATACTACCAGAATTAATTGGAAATGTCCTTATCATCCAACAAATTTGGGTAGTACCACAATTTTAGTGGATAACCCCTGACACTTTTTTATCCGTGAACATGGATCTCTACTATAGCAAGGTTGTCGCAGATGCATGATAACTATAGAAGGTTGGCCAATGGCCATAACCCCTCCAGTCCTGAGTCGCTGCCATTTTGAAAAATCGTAAGAGTTTCCACCGGTGTCCTCAATTTGAATCCATTAAAAATATCAATTTTAGGCCTGGCAAGCTGCCTCATCAAGAATCGATTGTTTTACATACATTTGAATGGAAGAAAAATACTGTTGCCAACTTTTAAGAATCGCCACTGGTTTCCATGAGGCCCAGTGTAAAGTAGATAGTATGCCTATTCTCTTTCCATGAAGGAAAGGCACTCAGCCTTTTCCCGTCGACGAGACGGTCACAAAATAGCCCGTGATCACCTTGGTAAAAATTGGCGATAGGAGCTGCGTTTCAAAATACCATAGGAGTTCTTATAGCCGACTGAGGGAGGCGATAGAAAATCATATAGCTGGCTGTAAAAAGTGGAAAAAATCATACGGCCGGGCTACACGAAGCGATAAAAAATTATACAGCCGGGCTATAGTTCCTATCGCCGGGCTTTACACTTTATCGCCTGACTGTTGCTCTTTCGCCATCGGCTATAAAAAGCTATGAGAAATTGTGTAGAAATTCGTGCGCTTTGTAAATCCTTAATTTTGTACGGAATCACCTTAATATTTACAAAACGCACATTATAATTTCCTTTACTACATATTTTTTTTTCATCAATTAAAATGAGAATAACCGATACAGAGTGTGCAAACATTTCAAAGTCATGAGTTGAAAAACGTTGACTCCACGAGATTAAATATTAGAGCCGAAAACAAAGCGGAGCGGCGCGCGGCGGCACACTGGCGCCTACAAACCTAACAGGGATACTTCACGCATTGCGCAATGCGTGAAGTATCCCTGTTAGGTTTGTAGGTGCCAATGCGCGTTTCGCGCTGGCTGCGCCGCAGCGTACCACGGCGCTTGAAGCAACTATTCCACACCAGAGGTATTGCACAGTATCATACGAAATTGAAGGCGCTCCAGCATATTAGGAATGACAGGCATCCTTCAAAAGTACGGAGCTTTCCTCGCAAAATAAATCAAGATACTACGGCCCAAAAAGAGAGCGGTAGTCCAAAAACTCACTAAGTCCTAGCATCCGTAATTAGTAACGTTTAGCATACACTTGGACGTATTTATGCTAAAAGGAGATATGTGCAAGTGGAAAGATGGGGTGCGCTCGTTAGTTGGGTCATAAGAAACAATGTTAAAGTGGATATAGCTCCTTTTGAGAAAATTGAGAAGCGGGATTTGACATTAAATCAAAAGGAGCTAAACGCCAAAATATGCTAACTCATGAGCCGCGGGCATGGCAAGAGAGCCTTGTGCACAGGGCTCACGAGTTACAGCGCCCCGACGACCATCTCCCCGTCGTTAGAGTGCGCACTCATTGCCGCTGACGTCACTGGCGCACAATATTCCCCATTCATTCTTATGGCCCGACCACTAACGAGCACACCCCATCTTTCCACTTGCACATATCTCCTTTTCGCATAAATACGTCCACTTTATCGCCAGGCTGTTGCTTAACGCCATCGGCTATAAAAGGCTGTAAGAAATTGTGTAGCCGGCTATAGAAGCTATTGGAAATCTTACAGCCGGCTGTAGGTCTATGGTATTTTGGAACACAGATTCTACTGCTAATTTTTACCAGGGCATCGACCATTGAAATTTAACTTAATGACACAAACAACTGACCGATCCTATCAACTAGCTAGCAATCAGGCTCAGCAGGCTGACTGTTGAAATTGGTCGACAAAGTGATAGACAAAGATGACAAAAAGGATATAGAGGGATCCTATTAGTCCACCCGTTTTGACCTACAGGATAGCTCAATTTTCCTTTTGTCTTCTTTTTCCATTACTTTGTCTTTTAATGTCAATAAAGAGACCGCTGTTTCGATGAATATGAATTGTTTTCTATTCATTTAAGTAGACACACTGAAGTGTTACCAATTTTTGATAATCTTAACTGATAACCCCCAAAATTGCACAAGAGAATTTGTTTTTAGAGGGAGTTAGGCCCGGACAGTTACGATTTTGCAACAGATGGCGATTTTCCAGTGACACAAACCACTGATCGATTCCATCAACTAGCTAGCAATCAGGCTCAGCGGGCTGATTGTTGAAATATTGGTTGACAAAGCGATAGACAAAGATGACACAGAGAATATAGGGGGATCCTATTGGTGGAAGCGGGTGTTTGCAGTATGGACAAAAGAGGTAGGCAATAGACCAATTAAAACGGCAATCCATGAGACTATTAGTCCTCTCGTCCTTTAGTCTATAAGAATCACCCATTTCAACCGATAGGATCGCTCCATACTCCTCATGTCGTCTTTGTCTAAAGCTTTGTCCATCAATTTCAACAATCAACCCGCTGCCTCCCCCTGGAGCGTTATATGCATTTTAAGAACGGATCCCGACAGCTACCCAACTCTCAGTTGGTAAGAAGATTCCTTCAGTCCATCATTTTCTTCCTTTGGTCCAAGAGAACCACCCAGTTCAACCAATAGGATCGCTCCATACTCCTTATGTCGTCTTTGTCTATCGCTTTGTCTATCAATTCCAACAATCAGCCCATTGTGCTCCTCAAAAACCGTAGCTTCCACTCCACTGAATGTAAATTTCGAGCAGAAGATCGGAACGAGACATGACGTCACGAGATGATGGACCATATATTGGGATTAACTTGTCGCCAGACTCGAGAGCTCCATTCCAGTTTGTTCACAGTGGTCATGATCGCGGTTTGTTTGGATGGACACGAGAGTGGAGAAATGAGGGCAGGATTAAGAGAGCACTGTGCGGGTGTCTTGGTCGTCTCGGTGCAGGGAGTAGCGCCGCTCGGTGGTCCCAAACTCGGGTGCAGTTGGACGTATTTCTGTCAAACGGAACTATGTGCATTAAGAAATGAGCCCTGCACTAAAAACAAATTCTCGGCGTTTTTACCAAGGTCCGTTGGTACCTTTACCTTCTCACTTTGTTTATCAATTATTTTGGTAATTTTACCAAAACGGTAAGCTTACCTAAAAACCGGTATTTTTACTGTTTTTTTCAGGTAAGAATACCACTTTTATTGGTAATCAATTCCCGGTAACTTTGCCATTTTATCTCGGTAATTCTACCTCAGTCAATAAAAAATATTGGCGTTTTTACCAAGGTCCAGTAAAATTACCGAGAAAGTTCAATAATTTTACCGAGATTTCTCGGTAAAATTACCAATTCCATAAATGGTAATTCTACCAAGAAAAAACTGGAATCAAATAAAACGCTGAATTCTTGGTAATTTTACCCTTTTCTTAGTAAATACACCGAGATTTTTTTTTCAGTATGAGACCCATAAGAATATATGCATAACAGGGCTCACGTCATAATGCACATAGTTCCGTTTGACAGAAATACGTCCAATTGGCCAAAAGTCGGTCATTTCGTCTTCAAATTTATAAACGGAGAATGAAGAACAACTTATTCCAAAGCACACAATGAAATAACAACTTAATCTAGGGGAAGGCTGCGATAACAAGACAAAAGATAGATAAAAAAAAACCTTGAACGTTTCGAAATATGGATTGCATTTTGCAAATAGGAACCAAGAGCAATCCAATGTTGCTAAGATTTTCCTTCTTACATTCTTTGCAATAAAATTACTGAAATCACGCCAAAAAATTCAATTGACAAAGGTAATTTTCGTCCAGAAATTATAGTTTATTGTGAGTAATGATAAGACTTGTTTAGATGATCAGTTTATATTTGCAAGGAAAAAAAAGTTGCACCATCATAGCGACATTGGAATACTCTTAGTTCCTTTTTGCAAAATGCGATTCATATAGGACAATTTCATTTTCAATCGAACAAAAAAGGCCATAAAGTGTTTCAAGAAGGAGCTACTAGCATTGTAATGCAGCTTGGCAAGAATTGGGCAATTTACTGCATCCTGTAAGAAAAACCTGAAACCTGAGGATATAAACGGTTTCTATTTTTAAATACTGAAAAAGACGGTTGAGATTTTTTTTTTCTTTTCAAAAAAAGGTTGTCTTTGATTTACATATAGATTTATTTCGGGTTGAGACATTTTTTCATTTAATGGAAAATACATTTCCCTGAAAGAAATAGTACTTTTTGCTTGAAAAAATTAGATTTGGAGAGAGAAAATTTTGTTGATTCAAATGAAGTTTTTTTTTTAATTCAAAGAAAATTAATTTAATTTGTCATCGACAACAATTTTCTAAATTAAAAAAAAAACCTTCGTTTGAATTATTTCCTCTCTTTTTTCTCCTCCTTTTTTCGGGCGGTCGGGGGGGGGGGGGGGCGTACGTCCCCCTCTCTTTGATCCGCCTATGGGTTTAGCTTATTTTATAGGTACAGTAAAAGTTTAAAAATTCAACACTTTCCCCCGCATAATGACGGTTTTTGAAGTGTAAACTTCAAACCGCAATTATGACTTTGGTTTGTTATAATATTTTGGAGTTTTTTTTTTTTTTTTTTTTTGTTTGTTCAAAATTGTTTTTCAAATCCTTTAAGAGACGGTATATATCAGTTTTGAGCTCTTCAGGACTTGCACTTTTTAACATTGGACAGGCTCATATACATTGAATTTGGAAAGAACCAAGCCCGTTACCCTGATTAAGTTCAAGATAGAATTCCGAATTCGCAGAAAATTCTCGAGTATCTAAACATTTCAATTCTAGTGACAGCCTCGGGACTTTCTTCATAAGGGGTTGACCTTAATCTCGAGGAGTTGAAGTTGTTATGATCAGTATCATTAATAAGTTGTTATACATCAGTTCCGAGCTGCTGATTGCAGGATGTCAACGTAGCTACATTAGTGTCGACTGGATCCTGCAATCTTGCATGGACCCGGTGATGAGACCCAAGATCAGCGCATTAACCAAAGCCTGCGGCCGTCATAAGGGCCGACACCTTTAAGATTTCTTTACTCTCGGTGTACTCGAAACTTGGCTCGTTCGACTATTTAGTTTCAGATTGAAATTTACGATTCATTTTGATCATACATAGAAGCGGAATTCCGGGTTAACTCTAAAGCACACGGCAAGGATTTCGACCGTTTCAGACTTTTCCGGTTGATTTTCTAATGCGCATAATTATTTTATCTTATTATCGTACCTAAAAACCTGCGCTTTTCGATCATCTGTGGCTCCACGTATCCTGTTTATTAATATTAATTGGACACATTAAGAATAAGGAAGTCTCAGAGCATTGCGAGTTATGACAAAAAAATGAGGTTCAATAGCCGTAAAAAACTGGTAACCATAGGCAGAATTGGGGAATTTTTGTGGTGGAGCAGAGAAAAACACCCCACTAAGGAGGTGTGGGGGCCCCGAGGAAATTTTGAAAATTGGGATGTCTCATGAAAAATTTGGAGCTGTTTTAATCGAGAAACGGACGTAAATACTATTCCAAAGATAAAATCAGGCACTTATTTAACAAAATTCATTACATTAATTTAGAACGGAAAGAAAGAATCAGATACGTTTCTGAGGGGAGAGGAAGTGAGGACATGCTTCCTCGGCCCCCCTGATTCCATTTTTGTTATGAACATATTGGTAATGAAACTGTCAAATCACAAATCACAGAAAATATTATTTTTCAGAAGAGCAAAAAAAGTGTCCACGTTTATTATTTTTCTTTCAAAAGGCACTAACTTTGATAGATAGCGGTCATTGGGAAGTGTTTGAAACGTTGCTCCTACCCTGGGGCCACAAAATGTGGCACTTCGAAACCGCATCTTCAATTTTCGCCAGCGCTTGAGCGTATACTTTTCTCCAGCCCAGCTACCGTAAATCTAATGTAGATACATATCGGTTGCGAAGTTCCTCCCAATTGAGATTATACCAACTGGACTAGATATGCTGTTGAAGCCGATCAAACAGGTTTCTTCGATGCAAGCGTTTAACGGTAGAAAAGTAAATTTTCATCGGCTTTTGGAAAACTTCACCTTGGCAGACTTCGGCCTCAGGACTACTAACATTTGTCAGATGAGGACGCATTAGAAACCGAGAGATCGGGAGGGAAAGAAGTAAAAGAGAAAGAAAAAAAGCAGGGAGCGAGGGAGAAGAAGATGAGGGAAATTAAAACAAAAGTAATAAGTAGGGAAAGAAGAAGAAGAAGAAAAAGGAGGTTAAGGAGGAAAAGAAGGAAACGAGGAAGGAGGGAGAAGAAGAAGCAGATAAAGCAGAAGAGGAAGGAGCAAATGAAGAAAGGAAGAGGAAATAGAGAGGAGAGGAGAAGGGGAGGAAGAAGAAAAAGAGGAGAGAATGACAGCGAGAAGCAAAAAAGGAAGAAGAGGAAGAAGAAAATGGGAAGGAGGGGAAGAAGAAAAGGAGGAGGGAAATAAGAAGAAGAAAGAAGAGAGGTTGTAGCAATGATAATAACAGAGAAAGGAAAAGAACAATTCAGAGGAAAATAAATAAACAGAAGAGATAGAAAAAAACGGAAAAAACTGAAAAAAGAGATCGAAGGAAAACAGAAAAAGGAAGAATTTCTGTTCCTCATCTTCTTCCCTTTCTCCTCATTTTCTCTTTCAACACTCTTCCTCGTCTCCTCTCCCTCTTCTCCGTATTCGACTTCCGGCGCGGATCCAAGAGACCCCGACTTCCGATCCGTGGGACGAGGGTTACGAAGGCGTCTTCCGGGACACGGCCCGGGTTCACGTCAAGTTGCTCTTGGACGAGGGTCTCGGTCGAGGCCACTGTGCGCGGCGGCGTCGCTGACGTCCAGGCACCGTTGTTTGGTCGTTCCCGTTCTTATGATACCCATCTAACCGAGCTCGCTCTTGCTCTTGCTAGTTGTAGCGGTGCCCCTGCCTCCCCCCGGCCGGCCCCCCGTCCCCCGCCCGCCGTGCCGTCCCGACGCCCGACGCCCGGTCCCCGCGATCAACAGTATCAGTCAGACCGCCGAGCAGAGACGCTCACCCGACCGACGCCCAAGACACCCATCGCTCACCGCGTCGCGACGACCCCCCCGCAACACCCCGCAACGCCATGCTGTCCCTGTCCTGATCCCGGCCCCCGTTCGACCCCCGAGTTCGTCCCTTCGTCGCGAGTGATTACATGATCCGTCCCTCCGAGCCCCCCTCTCCCTAAGCAGTGCTTTGTGGAAATTCTGTGATCCCACCTTTTGCTCAGGCTAGGACGTTTGTGTTCGTGCGTTAGCTCCGTTGAGGATTTCCGTAGCTGGATACCGGTAAGTAGATCCGGATTTTGTCTCTTCCTATCACGAGAATTGGCAGGGAAATACGGTTTTACGAACCGTAGTGTTCTGTGCTTCGGCCGTCACCAAACCAAAATTATGTCGTTTTATCTTCCTGGGTGCTGATGTAGTGCATGGCAACTCTTTTGATGCCCTATTGGATGTTTGTGTTAAAAGGAACTGTGCGGACGGAATAAAATAATACTGTAGATTTAACAATTTTGCAGTTAAAAAAAGTGTCAGACATGTTACAATGTAGATTTTACATGAAAAAAAAAGCTTCTTTAACCACCCCCATGGTTAAATTAGCTTTCCACTATTGTAAAATGTACATTTCAAACATGTTGGACAAATGTTTTAGCAATTTAACTGTCAAATCAGCAATCCATTTTTCCCGTGCACGAATGCATTGATTCAAAAGAACCACGAATCACAAAAAGCACATGCATATAGGTTGCAACATAGATACATGGAGCCTTTTGACATAAATTGTAAATCCTGAGAAATATACAGTAGCGGGAAACGTTGGAAGTTGATTCTGCATCCGGTAGGTTACAGTGCCCATACTTTTTTAACATCCAGGATGTTAAATCGACATTATTTTTTAACTGAACTAGTTTGCGTAAACGATCCCTCAAATTAGACCGAACTGCAAAATGGAGTTAGTAGCATGATCCCAACAGTAGCGGAAGTTCAGTGATATGAAACGAATATTCAAACCGACACGATGTACACTGAAAAAAAAGATTGGTAGAATTTACCATTCCCTCACGCTGTATTTCACACAGCGTCAATTCAGAGTCAATTCTGCCAGATAAAAGGTAAAAGTTACTATATACTGGATACAGGTAACCATTCCTCTGGCAGAATCGACTTTGAATTCACGCTGTGTATAAAATACAGCGTGAAGGAATGGTAAATTCTACCAATTTTTTTTTTCAGTGTACCGTGGTATTGCTCAATATTATGATCAAATCTTTTTACCTCAGAATAGCGTGTGCCTCACAAAAAAAACGGATTTCTGAGAGTGGTGAAAGTTTGAGGGGTCGTTTTGCATCTAAAAGTCAGCAAATTTCCGTCCGATCACGGAGAGAATTCACACTTTCAGAGGAAAATTTTCAACCTTTCTTCTATGAATAAATGATTAATAAAAGAAACATTGCAAAAATACAATGTCATTAAGTCCCTTCGGCTCTGAATCCTCCAAATTAAGTACATTTTTACATAATTTTACATCAAAATTTCACACCGAGTACCACATATCGATGGTTTCCGCATGAAAGAACAAGATATGTCAGGGATTCTAACCGTAATAGGACAATGGTAGGGATTTTGTGTCATTACAGAAAAAAAAGAAAACCCTGTTATCCGCGTCTTTGCAGTCCTCGTTGCTCGTTACCAAACTTTTGTAGAATTGCTGTCAAATATAACGAACATTTCTGCTGATTCACTAGGAAGGAATTAAGTCACATAAAGATCAAACTAATAAAGGGAAAGGAGAACGTTGAACATGACTTTTACATTTGAATATTATTTCTAGATTTTGAAATTACCATGCGAGCGACAATGTGCAGTTAGTCAAGCTCAAAACTAGCCTATTTTCTCCAAAATGTGACTTTTTCCTTGCTGTTCAATTCCGTCTATTCGCTAACACCTCTAAAAATTCAACTGTCCAAATTTTTTACATAGCTGTAGGAAAATAATGGTTCAACCTAAACCTAAACTGCTATCTTCACCGTCAAAGAGAAGAGGAAACTAGGTGCATAGAGAAAGATACTTCAGATTAGCCAATTTTTACATGTCAGGTGGAGAAACCGGCACTTGAATATTGCTGAGCCATGAAATTGATTCAATAGCTGTAGGAAAATGAAGCTTTTAGTTCAATTTATCTTGCACATCAGAGGGTGTAAATTTAGCCCAACGATCAGAAGACTTGAAAAAACAAATTTAAACCTTGAATGATTGTCTCTCAAAACTACGTTTTTTAACCTGCAAACCTTAAACCGTCGTATCCCGTGTAACCATATAGTAAATCGTAGTATTTGATCTTTTTGAGAGTTTTAATTTGGCCTCAGAGCTGTAAAGCGTTTTACTAACGAGTGATACAACATCTTTTTGTGAGTATGAAAGTCTCCTTTCTTGCGAGCAGTTACAAGTAAGGCAGGATTCGCAATTTTCCCGTCCATTAGGTTTTGCATTCAAATTTTTATTTTTCACTTTGCGTCGTATCGAACGGTTTATGAAATCTAGTAGCCATAGGAAAAGGCCAATAACTCTCGTAATTACCACATGTGCCAATGTGGCCTTGGTTGCTTCTCTGTATAAAAGACCATCAGTGACTTTCACAGATGATAACAGAGATAGGCAGGAAAAATAAAATTTCATCTCGTGTGTTTTGCGGCTGACACGTACCTTCTACAAATGGAATGGTAAATCTGTTCGGTAAATTCTCTCCGGTTGGTAAGAGGATGTTCAAGGTTCAGGGAGGAGTTAAAACTCATCAAATTTCGCTGAAAATGTAGAGGAGCTTAGATCACCTCCCGTTTTCCTGTATGAGAGCACGGTCTCAAGGTTTTAATTATTGCAGTTCGCTCTAAATATCGTAAGTTTTCTCAAATTGGATAATGGACAATTGAACAAACATTTTTTTCTATTTCAACTTTTTAGAAAAACTTTAATTTCACTTGAGGTTTGTAAAATTTCGCCTACTTTCATAATCTTGGAAACGTTTGTTTGAAAAAAAGAGAGAATGCTTGCTGAAAGTTGAAAATTTCCGTCTGTTACTTCGGTTCGCTCCTCTTCAGAGTAAACTGATTCCAATAAAATTTACAATTCTCGAAATTCAGTCATCTGAAATTACGGCCTTGTCGCAGATTTGAAGTTAGGGCTAGTATTAATATTCATTGTAGACCTTCAAATATTTAACTCATCAACATCCTATTCAATGCGAAACGTGCAGTTCCCATTGTAGGGATGAAATTATGAGAGGCGCTTCATCGATGGCGTGCGAAATTAAGGTTGTGTAGACATTGTACTGGAAAAAAAGAGCTTTCAAAGAGATAATCTAACAACCTAAAAAGATAGATTGACGAATGCAGCTGAACACACGAGTAGGTCTTTGACATGGGTGAAAAAGGCATGGAGACTTGAACGCAACGTTAGAAAAAATGACTATAATTTCGCATGACCTCTTTAATATCTCAGCGGTCGCATAAGAGGGACCCCTTTAACCAATGCTCAGGATGGGCATCAAGCTGAAGAAGATTGCACCAATATGTTGCCGTGCTAAGGAAAAACGCCGTAAGAGTTTTCAGATGTTGCCATATTTCCTTCAATAAACAATTAATTACTGGGAAAATTCTGAATATTTTTCCTCCCATTTTTAGGAAATTTTGTTTACACTTTAATGCATAACATCTGAAAATTTCGAGGGAAAATATAAATTAACTTTCTTTATAAGTACAAATTTTATCGGGGAGATTTGACAACGTTTGAAGGCTCATACGGCGTTTTTCCATAGGACGGCAGAATGGAGGACGTTCGTTTCGCGACGATGGCGGAGGTTTTGAAACAGTATAAAGATCTCTCTGAATTTATTTTCAGAAGGATAGGATCTGTGCACATTTTATGTTCGAGATAGGATCTTTGCTCTCAAGGGCTGGATTTAAAATGCTTGCCATCCCTATTCAACCAGTAACGTTTGTTATGAACTCAGTGACGCAAGCTTATAAGTTTAACTTTTGACGAAAATTTGCTTAGTAAGCAAGTTTCTACGGATTGTGAAGTTTAGGAGTGCATTTCAGACTTTTTTCCATGGCAGTGCATCGTGATTTTTGAGCCATTTTTCATACAAAGGAAACTCCTTTTTTGCTCAGCTGAAGTTTGCAACAGGCCCATAATGACTCACATGATTAGCGCAAAACAATCAAAGCTCCTTGCAGTGTAATAAAATTAAGATATCTAAGTGCAAGTTTTTTTAAATGATAAATGAAAGGGAAATTTTACAAGTAGCCCCTTATTTTTAAAAAAAACTCGGTTCCTTTTCTGCTGAGCTCAATCTAAATATCCTTGCAGCTGGTTTGCACTGCAGTTTCTATGATCTCCGGAAACATATTAATTTTGGCGAGCCCTGTTGGTTCCGAGGGGAGGGGCGAGATGGGAGAGCGCTCGCTCCTCTTCCTCTTCGTGGTTCTATTCCTCTCCGAGGCAGATCTTACGCTACAAGGATAGCAGAGCTTACGGCTCGTTGGGAACAAGGCTTAAGGGTTATTACCTCTTACTTAATGGAAACCAACGGTTGAAGCTCTAAACAGCCGAGGCAGCGGTCATAATGGCTGGGGAACCAAGCGACGGGCTCGTGGAAACCGCAAGTCCTCCATTAAATTATTTTCTGAAAATACCTCTACTTCTCCGAGGAAATTCACGATACCTCCCCTCTCGGAAACACGCACGACATCCGATCCCATCGCTGCCGAACTGCGCCGTCTTATCGGCAGGGTCAGCTAAAGCGAATTTTATTCAGAGATTTGTTACTACTTTTGCGCCGGAACATCCGAGCTGCCATTTTATTCGAGTGCGAAACTTCCGATTCGGTGTCTAACGAATCGCAACGTTGGTGCGTGATTTTGGTACCACCTCGCGAGGTGGTTCTAAAAAAGGTTCGACCTATCGAGAACGAACGGATCTGATTGGCCGAATCTGGTAACAACGGTGTCCTCTGGTGTTGGGACAGAACTTCTCAAAGAGGTTCGGAACACTAAATAAAATTCGTTTCTAGAGGGAGGAACTTGTTTGCACCTCCTCTCTCCTACTCTCACGATTACTCTTCCCTTTACAATGAATTCCCAAAACAACGCATGTTTTATTGATTTTTTAAAAATTGAATTATTCCTTAGTGGACAATTTAACGAATGTTTTCTCCTTTTAAAAATTATTTAAAAACATTTTCAGAAAATTATTTTGGAGACCTGGGACTGTTCTCCTGAGGATGATTGTGGATTTTATGTTGTTTTAGTAGATTTGACGAGTCCTTTATTTTTAGATTTTTAATATTTATGTAGTTTATTGTGCTCGATACTGGATGACCTGACAAACAGGGCTATGCCCTTGTCGTTAGTGGAAGAAAAAGAAGAGATAGATTTTGGAGACCGTAATTTTTACAAAAGTCATGGCATAGATTTGTGTCAGTCAGAATCCAAGACCCAATAATAATCCATGCCATAAAGAGTTTAGAAGGATTCTTGTCAGCAAGTCGTCCTTCTTTTAGAAAGATCTTAGTCTTGAAAGGAATGGGGCATTAGACAAGGTGTGAGCTAAATCACGCCGTTACATGTGCTCTTCAAAATTTAAATTCATTAAACTATTTCGGAATACAATTCCTAGAGGAAATGCTTTATGCACAACGCGCAACTTTCATTACACGCGTCACGTGTCATTTACGTTTCATTAATCTTTTTCATAACTTCACAAGTAATCTTTATTTTTTAAAAGTGTACAAGTTTTTACTCCCTTTTACCTACGCTAAAGCTTGAAGTTAATGATAAATTATGAAATCGGAGAAAATACAGTCGAAGACCTAAAAAGCCTGGAAGGAAGTTGCTTACGCGCAGAAGTCTCTTCGTGTTTTGTACCAATGTTTGACAATTTTCTTTAGACTGCTCATCGCTTCCTTAATTCGATACTCTCTGATGTCGAGATATATCCCTACCTCCCTTATATTATCCTTGAGAATTACATAATTTTGTCGGAGGTTACGTATTAGTATTGATCATGAAAGTTTTTTAAAAGATGCGAACCCACGAATTTGATAAGGTTGCGTAGGCCTTTCGACGAAGTGTTTTTGTCGTATATTATTAATGTGATTCCGTAGCTTTTGTTCAGAATATTTCTGCCGCCTCGATCAATTCATAGTTTCTGATTGTCGAAATTTTTTTTCAAACAACTGTGAAATTTGAAAAATACTGTATAAATTTAGGTACTGGTATTGATCATACTCGTAATATATTTCATAAGGAAATGTCGAATCAATGTAGATAACACAATTAGCAACAATCAATCGCGCCATACTCACAAACTAAAGTTTAGTTCATTTTTTTATTGATACCTGACCAATTCCTGCATTATTTCAATTGATTGCAAGTTTCAGGGATTTTTGACGAAATACATTGAGATTTAGAGCCCCCCCCCCGCCCCCAATCGACCCAATCAGTTGATCGACTTTCGAATGCTTCTTTCGAGGAAGGGTATCATGTCTAATTACGGTGAAAAACAGTCGAGGACTCGAATAAATGTATACTTGAGTGAAAAACGTGATGATATCATCAGAAAATATTCCCTTTTTTACGAAGAATCAAATGTAGGGAATTTTTGGATTGTAGAATTTGTGCCAGGAATTTTTTTAGGAATCAATAAGGAACTAGGACTCATCTCAGAGCTATCACCGTATTAGTAGAAAATGGATGGAGAAAAAGGAAAGATAGGTTAAACGAAGAGAGGAAAAGGGAGAAATAAATAATGGATAGTAATAACGTCAAAAAATACGAGGAAGAACTGGGAGGCGAGAGGATGAAAACATGCAGAGGAACGCTAATGTAGATAATTTATTGTTATCCGGGGGAATTGTGTTCGACTGATGCAGCAACGGCCTTTATGCACGCTCGCCGAATACATAATTCAAGAAATATATAAATGAATGAAACAAATAAATAAGTAACAGAGACAATTTTCATCTCTCTCTCTTTCAACCCCCCCCCCCTCAAAAAAAGAAGAGTAAAAGCCGTTATTACCGATTGGTGTACGATAATCTTTACATTTCCTGATAAGAAAAGAGATGCTTGCACTTGCTAAGCAGTTATGTTGTTTACGATGTAGGTATGTTCTAGTGGCGTGGCGTGAATTGCGATATATCGATTGTTATGCCATTTAAATCTGTAGAAAAGGATCGATAAACAAGATGTTCGCTGCGAACACCTAGGTTTAAATGGCATAACAATCGATACATCGCAATTCACGCCACGCCTGGTATGTTCATAAATGAATGTTGACTCGCGCCATACATTTATCTGAGAGAAAACGACGCGTGGAGAACGATGAGTACGTTAAAAGCCCTAAAAAGTAACTTAAAAACCGAGATATATGCAATTTAAAAAGCGAAACTTTTCTACAAATTTAAAACACCCCGGTTTCGCGCCGAACCAAATGATGTCATTTGGTACCAATCAAAAGCGGACATGGGTTTTTACGACTTCCGTCAAATGTCTTTCTATTCCTCGTATTAGAAAACAATTGCAAAGCTGAAAGTATATCTTCTGAATCAAGGAATGGAATCTCATTCATGTTATCTGTAGTTATCAAGTAACAATTTCACATTCAAACATGCTTTACTTTAACAAGCATCAGTGGAAAATGAGATGAGATGGCGATGTGACTGTTGGAGTACATCACTCCCATTATTTTCCCGCCATTCAGGCAATTCCTCCAAGTCTTTGAACTTTTTAAAAGCGGGCGTGTCCGGTATTTTGTCTCCAAAAATACGCAAAAAATCACCGCGTAATCTACTCATCTGGAATTTCCAGAATATCAAATAAAAAACACGAGGCGTAGTGACCCATTAGGTATGAAAAAAGTCCAAAAAATTAATTTACGGAGGAATTGAAAAAGGTGAGGAAATAGAGGAGAGAAGGAACAATCATAAGTCACCCACCTTAAAATTTTTAGCTGGAGGCACTAGAAAGTGCTTAAACCTATCAGGAGGTGTCACCCTCTTGAAGTTCGTCTTCAATTTCCCTGCATAGGCAACAAGCATATCGGAGAACTCGAATCGTTGCCTATTCAAAAAACACACACGTGTGTCCTATATCGTTCCATGACCTTTGATTAAACCAACGAACGGTGTGTTTAACCACTCGGTATAGGTATCGTCCATCTGAAATTATCCTTCCATTTGCGCCGCATAAACTTACAGCTATTACTACCCCCCCCCCCCCCCCCCCCCATAAACTTTTTTGCTAGAACCAGCATCAGGTGCGCAAATCTATTGGCCGATATCGTCCATTTGCCGTACGCCTTCAATGTTGCCACATATGCAATACATATACCGGAGAATGCGAATAGTTACCGATTTGAAAAACTAACACTCAAAACACTTCATGAGGTTTGATTCGACTGCTACTCCATCATTTTCTCCCTTAGTCTGTAGGAACCACTCATTTCAGCCAATAGGATTGCTCCTTACTCTCTCTCTGTCTTTTTTGCCTATCATTCTGTCTATCACTTTCATTACTCAGCTCGCAGGTAAAAAAAATGTCATAAATCTAACACAGAATGCGTCCGAATTTGGGTGGTGAGAGAGCTTGCGATTAGACTGCGATGGTTGGAGTTGAACCTCACCTCAGCTCACCTACGGTTGGCGGCTTAGCGGAAGCTTTTTTAGGTGTTCTAGTTATTAAACCTTCTTCAAATAATACATATTGATTTTACGGGTAGGTTGGAGGCAGAGACGCATGCAGTCGATTTGAGGCAGGAAGCACAGAGCGTCACGTTCGAATCACTGTATCGATAGCTTGGAACCATGGTCCCTCCTCCGAAATTTCGAGAGAGAACAGACGCGTGCATAGGATGTATTTTCGCGCCGGCGCGGCGCACAGTGGATCGAGTCCATAGGAGAGGTCGGACATGAAATTTTTGACTAAAACTGCAAAATCCCACGTTTATTTCATCAAATTTTAAATTTTGAGGGATGCCTCCTGAAGAAAATTGCACGAGAAAACCAATGGAACCACTTTTAGAACCTCAAAATCTTTGAATAAACGGAGTTATAAGCTTTTAAAATTACCAAATTTTGTCCGACCTCTCCTATTGACTCGATCCACTATGCGACGCGGCGCTGTCGTCACCGGCAGACGTGTCACATGGCCACGTGTCCTAGCTGGTACCAATACCGCCATGCTAAGGAAAAACGCCGTATGAACCTTCAGGCGTTGCCAAATTTCCTTCAATAACAACCGAATTTACCGGGAAAATTGTGAATATTTTTCCCGGGCTTGGTACCTCTCTGTTAAACGCGGTCCATTTAGTAGTCATTCATTTTTTTACGAAACGGCACTGCTCCATAGCCCATGCATCTTTCAACACTATGTGGGTCTTTAGCATTCATCGAAGGTTGCTTCATGGCAATAAAACATTCGGTCATAACTGAAAAATTCGAAGGCAGCTAACCTGTTCGGATATTAGGTAATACTTGCCGATAACCGAGATGTCATTGAAATTAACGCCTCGTAGATTTTTTGACGTCATAACTTGACATGAAGAGAAAATTTGGGGAACCGGAAAGGTTTCTTTGGACGCACACTTGGAGGAATGATTTTAAATATGAAGTGGAAAAATCAACAACAGACCAAGAAATACAGTTCGCCAGTTTTCCTTCGAAGAACTTAAAATAAAGGGAAGAGAACTGGAGGAGTTCGCGATTGAGGGGCTTGGAGCACAAGGCACATAAGTGCCGTTTTTGCTTTTTCAAGAAATACGTGCTTAATGTTTCAAAATTACATGGAGCCTCATAGCGGAAAAACTCACTTTAAGAATTAAAAGTTCATTTAAAGTTGGAATTTAGTTGTGAATTTTAACTCCGAATATACTTTCAAATTAATTTTAGCTGATTTCATGAAAGTCTCAATTATTTCAAAAACTGCACTCATGCGCCCTGTCCTCCAAGCTCCTCAATTTCTTCGCATCCACTGTTGATAGATAGTGCTAAAAATCATCATTTTTTTTCATCTATCCAAGTGTAAAATGTGCACATTTTTTTGCATATCCTAGTAACTTTGTTTTCGACGTTGCAAATTTTTTAACGCTATTTTTCTATTTTAATTGAAATTTTCTGGAAATTTTCATTGAATCACCAAGAAATTAACCAAAAACATACAACCTTTTTCAAGGGAGTGCTTAAATTATCAAGGGAAATTTGGCAACCTAGCAATACTCCCATCTGGCTTTGACCTCCTCAAGTATGCGACACAAAGTCTGACCCGTCACAAATTGAGATGCGTGTTTTTAGACATTTTACCGTGGATACTCAAAAATGTGAAAACACGGCACACAATGAATCCAGTCAATGAGAGAGGTCGAACATGCCATTTTTTCGACTAAAACTGCAAATTTTGAAGTTTATTTCATCACATTTCAAATTTTAAGGGGTGCTTTCAGAAGAAAATTTCACGAGGAAACCAATGGAACCACTTTCATAACCTCAAAATTGTGTATAAACGGAGTTATAACCTTTGAAAGTTTCCAAATTTTGTCCGACCTCTCCCATTGGCTCGATCCACTGTGCGGCGTTGGAGACACGAGATTATCCAGTCTCACCGTTGGCGTTGTCCGATGAATGCACGCTAATTGCCCACCGTGCTCCAGGACCGGGGAAAAAAGTAACGAAACGTAAAAAAATGATCCGGCGGCGGCGGCTTATCAGTAATTAGTGAATTGTTTGTTCTGCTCCTCCTAGCTCCTCCCCGCATTGCGCTCTGCTATGTTGACTCTCGACATGAGCCCATTTCACGGGTCCCCGCTCCATGCACAGTACCGGGAGACCGATAATCCCAGTCGGGTGATCCACACGAGGTTTTTAACGCCGACACGAAATATGCTTGTTCCAGAAATGTGATAATTTCGGTGAATTTTATCATTTTTTTCCTTAGCCTCCCTCCTCAAAGTGCATCCACCCCATCTGCGACAGCTCTCCCCCTCTCCCCTCCTCACTTGTTTACCCGGAATGCCATTGACATTTCTTATTGTGCGCTATGGATCCATGTTTTGCGTAGGGAAAGATGTAGAGATCTGCAAACGCTGAATTTTTCAGGTGAGTGAGAGTGCACTTAATTTGAACGTATTTATGCTAAAAGGAACTAAGTGCAGAGGGTTTGCGTAACATAGTTCCTTTTAGCATAAATACGTCCATTTGTGTGGGTCGGTTGCAGCCAGATCTATATCCATGACGAAAATGCATAACCACGTATGTACATTGCGGCATTTCAAAATTTCCGGTCCTTCTTTAATTTTTCGAAGGGATTCAAGCCAACTTTACAGCTTGAAATTTATTTAATAATTTATACTTTACTATAATATTCTGTTAATGAAGAAGAAAAATCAAAGATAGAGTCAAGCAATCACGTTGAGAAGTTTTCAAAAGAAAAAGTCAGGTATGACAGGAAGTCTGTAATGTCACAAATGGAGATATGTGGTTTCACACTTCGGACATCGATATGATACTACATGTGTGAGTTGTGACGCGAAAAAGAGTTGTCGACACCAACATGATGTCATATTCTTCATGAAAGAGAGGTTGTTTTTTTCCAAATTGATTCGGCAAATCGGGATTTGAGTTCTGGAACAGAATCCCAAATGTCGCGAAGAGTAAGGTGCCAAAAGTTCGGTTTATTTTGCGCCAACACGAGTGCCTTATTTGCCGTTCTGCAAAAATGATGTTAAATCAAATATAACTGAAATCACCGTATATCACAGCTTGGAGTAGCTGATTCTGTATCATTCGGCGCCGATAGCACCATTCATCAAAAATGAATCATGGGAGATTACGTTACTCGTACATATCAGTCATTAATTTTTTCATGTTAGGTGAAATGCTATCTGCTCTTGCAAGATAGCAATTGTAACATTTCAACTTTTTCTCTCGCTGAATGTTAACAACTATGCTGATTTTCTCTTGTTTATATTTCGTTCTATCTCCAATAGCTCGTGAGAATTTACTTTTTGCTCTGCAGTCACTCTGTTTCAGCGGTTTATAACTAGGTTTTAATTAATTTGCCACCCTGTTACGCCTCACAGTAGATTGAGTCAATAAGAGAGGTCGGACATGATATTTTTGATTAAAACTGTGATGTTTATTTCGTCACAATTTCAACTTTAAGGGGGCTTTTGAAAGAAAATTTCACGAGAAAACCAATGAAACCACTTTCAGAACCTCAAAATTGTGTTAAACGGAGTTATATGCGTTTAAAGTTTCCAAATTTTGTCCGACCTCACCTATTGATTCGATCCACTATGCGCCTGTCCTTTCGTATACTTAAAAACGAAGCAATTCGGGTGAAAATAAGCCCTTGCATAGAGAGGAGGCGATCATCTATTAACAGCGGTCCCAGTTCCTTTGTCCTGAAAATGTTGAAAGTCAGAGAATGAAATGTTTGTCGAAAAATGTTAAGGTTCATCGCGAACGTATGTAACCATCTCTCACCCAGTGAGGGGTGGTTCGTCTTGTGTAGAACTATGGACCCCCTCGCAGATATCGTTCCTTAAAATTCTGATTTCAAGACTTCTATTTTTTTAAGATCTGCCTAATTCAAAGCAAAGACACTGAACGAGGTGTGCTTAAGATAAAGAGCACTGTCATGTGATTTTTTGTTTTTTTTATGAGAATAACTTAAATTTTACATCACGTAGGTACGAAGGTACTTCAGTTGCGACAAGAAATATCCAGATATACTCGTCTACGCATGTCAAAGCTCTTCAATATTGATTTAAATTGCCTAAAAATAATCAATGCTTTTTTAACTCGAGATATTATTCAGAAATAACGTGTATGCCATTAGTTTCCCATGCAGGTAGGTTTTTTTATGGACGAGCCCGAATTAATAGTTATCCTTATGGCAAAATAAAGTCCAAATTTACTCTTCCTTCACTCGAGTTTGCGGGCGATCGCACTTTCGGGAATAGCCAAGCCTGTACGGTTTCATTTGAACCAATTGATTCTCTTTTTTTGTACTTCTGCTTAGGACAAATTCAATTTTCGATCTGATGAAAATATGCGCATATCTCAATCTCATGTTCACTTTTCAGTTTAAACAAGAGCCATATCACGGCAGTTGTACAAACACACACGTTTCGTGGTTCTGACCGACTTCCCAATTTTATTGCCATAAGGCTGCTGTGGCACGATTTTTCATGCGATAGCACGAAAACGACATAAATTTATGACCCAAAAAACATCGCTAGGCAGTTTGAAAAATCAGTGACAGTGACGTACTCAGAGCTATGTTATTACATCTTCATTTTTTCCTGGAGAGATGGACGGTTTTTAACAGGGAGCGCCAGATTCACTTCGCAGTGATAAAAATTTAATCCACTATCAGACAAAGACGTGTTTGGTAATATTCTCACAATACGGCGGTGAACCCAGGATATTCATTAAAATGTATGTATTCATGCTTCAGTTTTTTGGAAGTAAAATATGTGACTGTTTAGGCGGAAAAAGGAACCGCGAGTTATTGATACCAGACTACAAAGGAAAGTTCTACAAATATTCGGAGACAAAGACTCTCAAATTTGTAAAACTAAACCGAGGTCAGGGTGGTTTGAGGAAAGTTCTACAAATATTCGGAGACAAAAACTCTCAAATTTGTAAAACTAAACCGAGGTCAGGGTGGTTTAGGAAAGTTCTACAAATATTCGGAGACAAAAACTCTCAAATTTGTAAAACTAAACCGAGGTCAGGGTGGTTTGAGGTTCGCCGTTTTGAGGACGCTGTTTTCAGAGGAAAAAAAAAACTATTGAAAAGTCTTATCTGCCACGTCCAGAGTTCGATATTTTGTTACATATTTTGAGCTCATAAAGGGAAATTCACAAAAAATCTACAGAGCACTGTTGTTTTGTTCTCTGTTTTGAAAAAAAGATGAGTGAATATTTGCAACGATGCAATTGGAACTATGCAATTCTTAACTTAGATCATCGATATCCTGAGCACATTAGGTACTACACTGGAAAAAAAGTTCTGCTCATAGGGCTACTGCACTCTCTTTGGTACACCTACAGAAGTTTCCGTTACGTGGACAGAGCATTCTGTAATCACGACCGAGTTTCTGTTCTGACAGCAGAAAATTTCTGTAAATATAACAAATAAAGTGCAGGAGCCCTGTGAATAGGAGGTTCCATCGTCAGCACCCTGATAAAAATTGGCGATAAGAGCTGCGTTTCAAAATACCATAGGAATTCTTATAGCCGGCTAAAGAAGGCTACAGAAAATCATATAGCTGGCTGTAGAATGCGGAGAAAATCATACGGCCGGGCTATACAAAGCGATAAAAAATTATGCAGCCGGGCTATAGTTCCTATCGCCGGGCTTTACACTTTATCGCCTGGCTGTTGCTTTTTCGCCATCGATTATAAAAGGCTATAAGAAATTGTGTAGAAATTCGTGTGCTTTGGAAATCATTAAGTTTGTATACGGAACTACCTTATGTTTACAAAACACACATTATATTTTCCTTTAATACATATTTTTTTCATCAATTAAAATGAGAATAATCCATACAGGATGTGCAAACATTTCAAAATCATGAGTTGAATAACGCTGACTCCGCCAGATTAAATATTAGAGCCTAACACAAAGCGGAGCGGCGACGCACTGGCGCCTACAAACCTAACAGGGATACTTCACGCATTGCGCAACGCGTGAAGTATCCCTGTTAGGTTTGTAGGCGCCAATGCGCGTTTCGCGCTGGCTGCCCGCCTGCCGCGCCGCAGCGTGCCACAGCGCTTGAAGCAACTATTTCACACCAGAGGTATTGCACAGTATCATACGAAACTGAAGGCGCTCTAATATATTAGGAATGGCAGGCATCCATCAAGAGTACGGAGCTTTCCTCGCAAAATAAATCAAGATACTACGGTCCAAAAAGAGAGCGTTAGTCTAAAAACTCACTAAGTACTAGCATCCGTAATTAGTAACGTTTAGCATACACTTTATCGCCTGGCTGTTGCTTAATCGCCATCGGCTATAAAAGGCTATAAGAAATTGTGTAGCCGGCTATAGAAGCTATTGGAAATCTTACAGCCGGCTGTAGGTCTATGGTATTTTGGAACACAGATTCTACTGCCAATTTTTACCAGGGCATCGACAATTTTTTTGCGTGTAAAAGTAGACACTACGTACGTGGATTTGACACTCGGGATTTTCCTAGAAGGCAGTTTCTTCTAAAAAAAATTTAGTGGAAAAGTACCTTTTCGTCTTTTTTCCCAAAAATTCCCCTCACAGTCGTCATGTTTTTCACCGCATGTCATCAACGAATGCCGTGCACTACCTTTTTATGCAAGAGCGTTTGCGTGCAACAGCGACGCAGGGTAGAGTCCTACACTGTTTCGCGCGAAAACATTAATTTTTGACGCAGAAACTTATTTTTTTGCCTATTTATGACCCTGCCGAGCTCGTCAGCTTAAAATCGTCCCAGTGTTAGTCCCGCGTTAGTGCACGCCGTCACGATTGTTCAGAACGTAAGCATAAAGTATTTTACCACGTCTATTCTATCTTGAATTTATTAGAGTAGTTTTTTTTGAAGTCTGAGGCCTTCAAGTTTCAATGCCACCAAACCTTTTTAATATAACTACACTAAAAAAATGATGTCTGCTGTCGAGAAGTTGCACGTTCTCCACTTATGGACCGTGAAAGTCCGCAATCACGTATCCCGGTTTTTGCGGTGTCTCAAAATCTTTGCTTCTATTTCGTTTTTTTAAAGGAGAGCATATCGGCATCATTCCTTGAAATTTTCGCAGAATTTACTCCGTATACAGAGAAGAAAAATCACGGCAGTTTATAAGAATTGCCGTTGAGTAGGGTTCCAATTCAAGTATGACAGGCCGTCTGCAAAACGTCGCAAATCAAGATACGTGATAGCGGGCTTTCACAGTCGTCATGTTCCATGTCTAAAGGAAAACTAACGAAAGTATTCTGTCAAATTTCCCGCAAATTTCCCTCATGAATCCAAAAATATTAATGAGGAATTATAATGAGATATTTTCTGATTGAAGAAATAAAACATATTAGCAGCAGATTTTTACGTTTTTCCACAGAGATACGCGATTTCCGATTTCAGCATCGGCATAGTTGGACTGCATTTTGCAATTTGGAACTATAAATTCTGGCTCATCTGGAAAAACACTTATGTGCATAAGGAAATTAATGGCACATACACGTTGTTTTTTAAAACCGGGCCAGAATTTGTCGTTCTGAATTGCAAAACGTAGCCTAAGAATCATAAAACGAACGATTTATGAAATTATTATACATCGGAGGTTACTTTAAACGTATGCGATTTTTCGACATTACGTATAGAAATATCTATACGAGGCCACTATAGACGAGGTACGAATTAAAGCATCTCGTTGAGTGTATGTTTTCGCTTTGAATATTTACGGAGAAAACGACTGACGCAATCGGAAGTTCGAGAATCTACTCCATAGCAGGATGATCTCATATGCACTCAACACTGATCAAATGGAATACAATTAATATCATCATCACGCCACTTGTATTTATTCCTTTTAAACTTTTCTTCTTCTTTTTCTTTCTTCCAACTTTTACTATACCAACGTGGAACTCGCGATTGGCGGATTCGCGAATAACGGGTGACGATCAACACACATTTTTCAACTTTAAATATAGCTATCTTTGTGTTGCGGCTGGCACCCAATGGACCTCTTCATGTGCCAGGAATTTGCGATTTAAGTACACATCTGTAAAATTTCGCGAGAAACATGATGGTGCCACTGGTTTTCTCTGAAACAAACTCCAAATCTAAGAAAAAGCTCTCAAAGTCGAGGCCGTAATGGATGGGATATCCGACGCTATCCTGAGAGTCCTCTCATATCAAGTCAAACTCTCCATGCAAAGATAGGGAACGAATACATTAACAGGGTTGCCACTTTTTTGGGACTTACAAACTAAAACCACCGCGACCCTGCAAATGCATTTACTTCCTATCTTTGCACGGAGAGTTTGACTAGTTATAGAAGTGGGCTCTCAAGGTAGCGTGGGTTGGGTATCTCCTCCTATACGGCTTCAACTTTGAGAGCTTTTTTTAAGTTTTGGAGATCGCTTCAGAGAAAACCAATGGCATCATCTTGTTTCTCGCTAAATTTTACACAGGGAATAGTACTTGCATCGTAAATTTCGGACACACGCATGATCTTTCTTCGGCCTTAATTTTTAGAGCTTCGCAGGAGATTGAGGCAGGTCCTCTCACTGCAGGACTACCAATAGAAGAATCCACGAGACTACGGAAAAATTACTCCTGCCAGCACTGCTAAGGAAAAACGCCGTATGAACATTCGAGAGTTGCCAAATTTCCTCCGATAAAATGTTTATTTTTGAGGAAATTTATGAATACTTTCCCTTGAAATTTTCAGGAGCGTTAGGTGAAATTGCGTTCAAAATTATCTGAAAAATGGAAAGGAAAATATTCATAATTTTACCGGGCAATTCGTGTTTTAGCAAAGAAAATTTGGCAATACCTGAAAACTCATACGGCGTTTTTCCTTAGCTCGGCAGAGCACTGCACCGTTTTTCTACTCGATACGCGAATAATACAAGCGTTTATATTGCATCGACTCATGAGCGAACACGCATCTTGTGCATGCGCATATGGCGGGAGCATAATTTCGTGACGCGAATGGGCACTTTACCGTGCTAGGAAAAAACGCAGTATGAACACTCAGGCGTAGTCGAATGTATCCAGATAGCATTTTCATTCCCGTGAAAAACCTGGAGACACTGAAACAATCACGAATAAAATTTTCTATAAACGAAGAAAAACATTCACCCGTGTTTCCACAAAATGTGTGTTTTATCGGAAGGAAGGCAAACTCGGAAGCAGTTCCCACTGCGAAAATCCTCCGTCCGGATATTGAAGTTTGCATGACCCAATGCCAGGCTCTCTCGGTCGTTTTGGTCATTTCGGCCGGCATCGGACCATTGACTCTGTGACACGTATTCGTACCGATGCCCTTATTCTGAAAACGCGTACATCTCGATTAGTCAGGTTTCAAATTTCCGCTCATGTTTCTCCTCACAAGTATTCGCAAGTATGTACAATGTACTACCTCGACCTCTTCTAATCACTACCGTATTTGAGGGGCTTGGAGGACAAGACGCATAAGTGCAATTCTTGCTAATTCAAAAAATACGTGTGCAAAATTCATAGAGTACATAGAGTCGTAATGTAAGTGGGAGAGCTGGCGCCATGTTCTGCTCGACGAGTTGCGAGCCCGGTGTGCGGGGTCACTTTTTCGATACATATTCGATCCAAAATGGTGGTGTGGAATATGGCCGGGTCCCCCTGTATCGCAAACAATCGATTATGTATCGAAAAAGGGATCCGGCGCCGCACAGGAATCTCGGAATTCGGGTTCTGGAAATTGCTTAAAAGTGCGCCAGCTCTCCCACTTACATTACGACTCTACGTACTCTATGGCAAAATTACATGAAGCCCTATGGCAGAAAGGAAATTAACACTCACTTTTTGATGCTTTAAAGTTGGATTTTCGTTGTGAATTTCAGCAGAAAATACTCTCAAACTAGTTTTAGTTGAGTTCACGAAAATCTCGATTTTTTCAAAAAGCGCACTCAATGCGCCTTGTCCTCTGATCCCTTCATTTCTAATTGAACGATTTTGAAACTGCGGGAATACGTATCCTCATTGCACTGTTTCAAAGTTTTTGCTTCAACTTCATTTTTGTAAGAGATTGTTATTTTTTTAAGTTTTCAAAGAATTTTCTCAATTGGACGAAGAAAAAGCGATGGATATTTGTTATAATGGGAAACAGAATAAGTGGGTAGAAAACCTTATTTTTAAAGACAAAATACACCTGGTCTTCGATGTAAAGACATAGTTTTGCATGATTGTTCTCTACTTTACAGATGTTTTCCCTTAATTACTTTTTTCGAGTGAAAGAATCTTATTTTGAAATTAGAGTGAAACATTTTTTTTTATTAAAGAATGTGTGTAGCGTTAAAAGTTCAACTATTTTCCGAAAGAGGCCCCTCACACCCTCTTCCGGGCTGGGGCGAACAGAATATACCCCTCGGTGATACGGGGGCTTGCGGGCTGATTATTGAGATTGATAGACAAAACGATAGATAAAGACGACACACTGAAAATAAAGCGATCCTATTGGTATGGAAGCGAGGGATTGCAATAGACAGAGGAGGTAAGTATAATAGACTAACTAACGTCAACCCGCGAGAGACCCTATATAGTTGGTCCTTTCATTATCCCCCATTGTGTATGAAAACTTCCTGTTGCTGTTGCAACCAATAGGATAGCTCCATGTCCCCTATGTCCTCTTTGTCTACAGCTTTGTCTATCAATTTCAATAATCAACCCGCAGGGCCTCCCTATTAACATAACCTGGTTACGTGTATGGATAGAATGTGTTACAAGGACACGAAAAACACTGCTTTATTGTAAAGCTCGCACTTAATCTTCTCACTGTCTTCTCTTGTTCCAGAGACAAGTAGACATGTATCGGCATGTACCCTCGAGTACAACTGCGTCGAAAGATTTTGATTTTCACTGCATTCGGTTTCGTCTGTTATGTGATTTGGATCTGCTGCCTGCGGCGCCTAGCACAAAATTCCGACACAAAATTGTACATTTCAGATGATTATAACGCACAAATCGCTGACACAAACGCACTTACTCATGGATTCGAGCCCGCTGATCCAGAAAGCAAAACTAAAGAATTGCAGGTTAGTCAACTAAGGAGATCCATTTTTTAAAATCTGCTGGAAATAACTCAATAATATAAAAAAGTTGATATTAAAAATTCATTGTTCTCAAAATGTCTACGTTGAAAAATTGTAACTGCAGCTAGGATCTGATTTACAGCCTCATCATGAAGCCCCTTCTTTTTTTCCTCCTGTTTTTTCTTTCTCTCTATTAATTGGAATTATTTCTGTCAAACGGAACTATGTGCAATAAGACGTGAGCCCTGAAACCCATAAGAATATATGCATAACAGAGCTCATGTCAGAATGCACATAGTTCCGTTTGGCAGGAATATGTCCAATTTTTCCCCATACGTAGTATTTCCTCTTGTTAGCTCAGAGACTTACAGTCAAATCAATAAGCAATCCTCACCGTAATTATAAGAAAATACTACAATTAGTGGGCTCAGTGAATTATGTCAATGGAACCTCATAATGTAATATTTTTGATTTGCATTATTCCCATCTTTTTTGCTTATTTTATGTAACAAAAAATGCCTCAAATTGCATTTAAAAGGAGTTAAAATTTTAAATTTTTACGGAGGGCCGCTATATGTACTGGGAAAAATTCACCAACAAACCCACCTTCTCTTCTTCGGAAGGGTGCAGATTTAGGGTGGCTCACAATCCCACACCAAGGACTGCATTTAGAACCCCAAAAATCCTAAATTCTATTCTGATAATAATCCTGAAAAGATATGAATACTATTGTTGACTTAATCGTCGATCTGAATACTAAACGTTAAAATTGGTGTAACAGTTAATGTACAAGAATCTCATGTGAAAATGATAACTTAACCATCGCCGTACCATAATTATCATTAGCTAATAACAACTAACACATAGACCGCGTTTATCAGAAAGGAACCAAGTCACATCAGCTATTGCTAAATTTAATTGCGGGCAAGTTAGTTTTTTACAAAAGAGAGTCTGTGCGGACTCGTTTAAAAATTTTACGGACTTTGCATCGTACTATGCAGATAATTCCCTGAACGTTGTACCAAAATCCGCACAACCCTTTTCATGTAATAATTAAATTGCCCAATTAAAGTTGGCAAAAGTTAATGTGGCTTGGCCCCTCTCTGCTCAACGCGGTCCAACTAGTGGTTTGCATTTTGCCAGGAAGAGTCACTATTTATAGCTCATCCATAAAAACCTCTATCCGCATGAAACAACCAAAGACACCTGTGTTGCTTTTGAAACGTCAGAAATAATGGTTTCTTTATTCTAAAATGTACCTCGATTGATACTCACGAAAATTGACCGTGTTTTAGTGATGGTCAATCAATCATTAGTTTGAGGGACCGAGACAAAGCCTCAATAATTGCGAATAAACAGAGTGCGATGAAAAACGAGTTTCAAAATTGTCCATGACTGGTGTTGCGGTACATTGAATTCCGGCTTCTATTTCACATTCCGACCGTAGAATAAAAAAATCCCATTACTCCGAAATAATCTTAGATTATAATCTGAATGATTCATAATTATGTGGATAAGAAAAATACGGACGATTTAAAAGTGTGATGTCGACTATACAGTTTCTCATTTCAAAAATAAAAATGACTGGAAGTTTGCAAGCTGAGCTAACTGTTTTTGTACACGTAGTTTTTTGGCCAATATGCAATTCGTACGAAAAGCACGAGAACGCCAGTTCACGGGAGCAAAATAAGTTATACTTGGTTGGCGCACCAAAAAGCTCCTTCAAAATGGCGAGTATGCAATACAGCATAACATCCGTGTTCGAATAGTTATCGCCCGGGAGCCTACTAGAACTAGGAGGGCTAAGCTCTAAGCAATGATATTAGTCCTTCAATTTTCCTGTTTTCGGTACCGCGGACCCTTTTCCCCTCGACGGTTTAATTCAAGTTAAATTCTTCATACTTGAAAAATTACAGCTCGTTTGAGTATTCAAGCCATTTTTTAATAACCTGAGCAACCATCATTGGCGGATCCAGAAAATTTTCAACATTGTCTTTTTTCCATATAAACCTATGGAAATATATCGATTCCTGGAGGGCTAGGTGCTCCCTCGAGAATCGATTATTTAGCATAGGTTTAAATGGAGGAAATCCGGTGTTGCCAAATTGCTGGATCCATCTCTGTGATCGAAAGTGCTAAAAATGGAGATGTTGCATGTGTAAGGAATTTGCGATTTGACTGTTGATTTTTATGTAAAAGTTCGCGAGAAACACGATGGTGCCACTGGTTTTCTCTGAAATCAACTCCAAAGCTCAAAAAAAGCTCTCAAGTTGAGGCCAAAATGGAGGGAATATCCCACCCTATCCTGAGAGTCCACCTCTACATAAAAAAAAAACTTTCTGTGCAAAAATAGGGAGCAAGTACATTATAGCAGGGTTGCCGTGTTTTCAGTTTTGGAGTCCCCAAATAAAGTGGCAGCCCTGTCAATGTATTTGCTCCCTATCGTTGCATGGAGAGTTTGTCTTGATGTAGACGTGGACTCTCAGGATAGCGTGGGATATCCCCTCCATTTTGGTCTCAACTTGAGAGCTTTTTTTTAGCTTGGGAGTTCTTTTCAGCGAAAACCAGTGGCACCATCGTGTTTCTCGCGAACTTTTACGTAAAAATCAACAGTCAAATCGCAAATTCCTCACACATGCAACATCTCCATTTACCACTGCATCGGTTAGTATTTCAACATTCCCCACATCTGTTACTTACATGCGTTTACAAATCGGTCATTGAGAACTAACATGTCATTCGTGTTTAGCAGTAGCATAGAGCACATAGAGTCGTAATGTAAGTGGGTGAGCTAGCGCCACTTTTAAGCATTTTCCAGGTCCCGAATTCTGAGACTCCTGTGTGACGCCGGGTCTTTTTTTCGATACATAATCGATTGTTGGCGATACACGGGTACCCGGACATCCGATGTAAACAAAGAAGATATGTAGGAATCACCACGTATTCCACACCGCCATTTTGGATCGAACATGTATCGAAAAAGTGACCCGAACTCGGCGCACACCGGGCTCGGAACCCGTCGAGCAGAACATGGCGCCAGCTCTCCCATTTACATTACGACTCTATGTACTCTATGCACTTGAACGGCTCCTATGTCCCGATATTGCTCACTGATTTTGATTTTGGGGTTTGGAGCAGGAGGCGGTGACGAAGAAACCGGAGCCGCCCCGACGGCCATGGTTCATGACGGACGGGGAGGTCTGGCCGGTGGCGAGCGGGGCGCGGCGGAACGTCTCGCTGATGCCGGGGGAGGCGCCCGGGGAGGACAGGATTGCCAACCAGCTCATGTACGTGCCTCACAACTACGAGGAGGTCCGCCAGAGCGGGGCCCTCAAGAAGATCCTCCTCTACCACGGCGAGACCTGGAGCTGGAACGTGGAGCTCGGCGCCGGCTGGTTCAAGCGCAACAAGTGCCCCGTCGACACCTGCTCCATCACCACCACCATCGCCGAAGCCAACGCAGCCGATATCATCATCTTCAAGGACCAGTACATTCCCTCCGTCTATCGCCGACCACCCCACCAGGTTCGTCACACTTTCCATTCGGGAAAAATTGATATTGCTGATATAACAATTTCGTAGTCGGACGTATTTATGCGAAATGGAAGTATGTGCAAGTGGAAAGATGGGCTGTGCTCGTTAGTGATCGGGCCATAAGAATGAATGGGACTCTAAAAGCGCCAGTGACGTCAGCGGTGAAGACTTGGCACGAGGAGGCGCGAAACGAGCGACGACGGCTAGGTCGTCAGTCTTTAACTCATGAGCCCTGTCCACAACGCTCTTGTCACATGCCCACGGCTCACGAGTTAGCGCTCAGTTCCTTTTGATTTAATTGAAAATCCTGTTTTTACATTTTCTCAAAAGGAACTATATCCACTGACCACATTGTTTCTTATGCAGTTTTCACGAGCACACCCCATCTTTCCACTTGCGCATAGTTCCTTTTCGCATAAATACGTCTAGTTTAAAAAAATGTCCGACATGTTTCAATGTAGATTTTACAATAGAAAAATGCTAATTTAACTACCCCCTGGGTTCAATTAGCTTTCCACCGTTGTAGAATATACATTTGAAATATGTCGGACATATATTTTAACAATTTAATTGTTCAATTAGCAATCCATTTTTTGCCGTGAATACCTAACACAAATCAAAAGTCTTTCAGAGAGTCGAGTTTCTTTACAGAAGTAACATTGTCACCTTCCGGCCTAAGTATCACAAGCGCCATGCGACGTTTTAAAATTTTCGCCGCCGTTTTATTTTTTTACAGAGAAATTGTCGGTTGATTCTGTTTGAAAATTTCATTGAATTTTATCGGCAGCGCAAAGAAAATTTGGTGAAATTTTCGGACAGCTTTAGTGAACAATTTCTCTGTAAAAAAATAAAACGGCAACGGAGATTTTGAAACGTCGCATCGCGTTTGTAAGACTTTGGCCGGAAGGTGACTATATATCGATGGTGAAACTCCCAAACCAGGTATCTCGGTTTGCGTCGTGGCAGACTGCCCTCGTAATTCATGTTTTAAATGGAAGACTACTCAACGGAACTTCTTAAAAACTGTCGTGATTTTTCTTCTCTGTGCGGAGAAAATAGTTTTGAAACTGTGAATGAGTGATATTGATTTTTGTGCCCTTAAAAAAAAATAAAATAGTTGCGGAGCGTTTAAAACATCGCAAACATGATACGTGGTTTGGCAATTTCATCGTCGATGTACAGAGAGAGCATAGACACGTAAAAGGGTTGCAGAACTGAAACGAAAAATATGAACAATTGAGAATTTCCTTGAAATATTTGCAATTTTATCTATAAAATTGCGTTGATAAAATCATCACGATTTTTGTTCGTTAAATTTTGCGACGCCGTCGATAAAATGGACGTATTTATGCGAAAAGGAACCATGCGCAAGTGTAAATATGGGTGTGCTCGTGGTGAGCTGGATAACAATTTAAAAGTTGATATAGTTCCTTTTGAGAAAATGGAAAAGCGGGATTTGACATTAAATCAAAAGGAACTGAGTGCTAACTCGTGAGCCGTGGACATGTGACAAGAGCGTTGTGGACAGGGCTCATGAGTTAAAGAGTCCCGCCACCGATCTCCCCGTTGTGGCTCCTCGTGCGTTGCCGCTGACGTCACTGGCGCTTTTAAAGCCCCATTCATTCTTATGGCCCTCAACTAACGAGCATACCTCATTTTTCCACTTGCAAATAGTTTCATTTATCATAAATACGTCCAAATATCCATCTTATTGCAAATTTATGCGATAAAATCGCAATTCCTTATCCGATAATATTGCAATAAATCGACGTCTATGAAATTGCCATACATTCTCCGATCAAATCGCAACTTATCACGATCACTGCTACTTTATGCAGAGGCAGGGCAGCTCCTGCTCTGTCCGCACGCACTGGCAGCCCATTTCGTTCTGCCCGCGTCTTTTTGTTTCTTCCCTGGTAAAAATTGGGAATAGAATCTGTGTTCCAAAATACCATAGACCTACAGCCGGCTATAAGATTTCCAATAGGTTCTATTGCCGGCAACACAATTTCTTATAGTCTTTTATAGCCGATGGCGATTAAGCAACAGCCTGGCGATAAAGTGTACGCTAAACGTTACTAATTACGGATGCTAGGACTTAGTGAGTTTTTGGACTGCCGCTCTCTTTTTTTGGGCCGTAGTATCTTGATTTATTTTGCGAGGAAAGCTCCGTACTTTTGAAGGATGCTTGCCATTCCTAATATGATGGAGCGCCTTCAATTTCGTATGATACTGTGCAATACCTCTGGTGTGAAATAGTTGCTTCAAGCGCCGTGGTACGCTGCGGCGCGGCGCGGCGGGCGGGCAGCCAGCGCGAAACGCGCATTGGCGCCTACAAACCTAACAGGGATACTTCACGCATTGCGCAATGCGTGAAGTATCCCTGTTAGGTTTGTAGGCGCCAGTGCGCCGCCGCTCCGCTTTGTGTTAGGCTGTAATATTTAATCTGGCGGAGTCAGCGTTTTTCAACTCATGACTTTGAAATGTTTGCACACTGTGTATGGATTATTCTCATTATAATTGATGAAAAAAAATATGTAGTAAAGGAAAATATAATGTGCGTTTTGTAAGTATGAAGGTGATTCCGTATAAACTTAAGGATTAACAAAGCACACGAATTTCTACACAATTTCTTATAGCCTTTTACAGCCGATGGCGAAAAAGTAACAGCCAGGCGATAAAGTGTAAAGCCCGGCGATAGGAACTATAGCCCAGCTGTATAATTTTTTATCGCTTTGTGTAGCCCGGCCGTACGATTTTTCTTACTTTCTACAGCAAGCTGTATGATTTTCTATCGTCTTCTTCAGTCGGCTATAAGAACTTCTACGGTATTTTGAAACGCAGCTCTTATCGCCAATTTTTGCCAGGGTTCCAGTGGCGTGCGGTCCGGATAAGCAAGGCAAGCACTGCTTGCCTAAAGATTTCAAAAGAAAGAAGAAAATTACACCTATTAAATGTTTTACATTTTAGCAAATATAATTTATAAAATGCGTTCAGTAAGTATGTAAATTGCATTAAAACAGAAAGAGAGGGAGACAGAAATACGTATAGAGCCACCAAAGTAGGAAAGCGGCAGAGCGGATGGAGCGGGTGGCGCAGCGCGCTGCGCGGCCTGAACACGGGCCAACTCATGCGCTGGAGAATCGCTTGCGATCAGCTGAGCGGAGAGCCACTGCTCGGCGGCGGAATCAAGGCAGGCGGGGAGCGCGGTACGTTCCGAGTCCGAGCCCTTCGCTGCGCGATCGCAGCTCGCTTCTCTTGGCCACCTCTTGGCCCGTCACCGCAGCGCGCTGCTTTCTGCCTCCGATGCGCTATCTTGTTCCCTCTTTCCGTCGCGGTTGTAATTGTTCCTCCGGAGCAAACGCCTTTATATTCTATAAAATTTCGCTCACTTGGATCTACTTGGTGATGAATTAGACAATTCTCAATCATGTTTTAAATGCAGAAAGCCTTTTTCGGGGGGAAATTTAAGTAACTCAAAAAATTTTAAATGCTGTAGAATAAAGACTATAATACCTCAAATAAGTGGCAAAATTAGGAGTTATGAGTAAGGAGCCGTCCTCCAATGCTCAATAACATTCGAAACAAGTTGAGTAAACGAAATCATAAATAAGAGAGAAAGAAATAAAAATACAGTTTTTCAAGACGTTACGTTCCATCAGATTTCATCCGAAAAATAGAGCAAATAGAGTAAAATTTTAAGAATTTTCTAGGGAGGCTAGGGGAGGGGGAAGGGAAAGAGGCTACGTTAACCCCCCCCCCCCCCCCCCCCCGATGGCGAACGCTAGAGCTTGCCCTGTCACGGAACCCACCGCACGCCACTGCAGGGTTCACAGACTAGCTCCTACTGACAGGTGCTTTGATAACCTACATCATAATATTTCCCCCCCTTTAATTTCAGGTATGGATGCTGTACATGTTGGAGTGTCCGTACCACACGCAGCACATGCGGCACAATGACGTGTTCAACTGGACGGCGACGTACCGTCACGACAGCGACATAGTGGCGCCCTACGAGAAATGGGTCTACTTCGACGAGAAGGTGCGTCAGAAAGAAAAACCGGACGAGAACTACGCTCGACAGAAGAGCAAGCTGGTCGCCTGGTTCGTCTCCAACTGCGCGGCCAAGAACCGGCGCCTGGAATACGCTTACGAGCTCCAGAAATACATCCAGGTCGATATGTACGGCTCGTGCGGGCTCCTCAAATGCCCCCGCAGCGAAAAGTGCTTCCAAATGCTCGATACAACCTACAAGTTCTACCTCGCTTTCGAAAATTCAAACTGCGTTGATTACGTCACCGAGAAGCTCTTCGTCAACGGGCTTCAGTGAGTTCCTCATTTCCTTCAATTTTTAGCGTGGGATCTAGGTTACCCCGGTAATTTATCCAGAGAGAGTGGGTAGTTGTAAGCAAACCAATTTTATCTACAGGAGTCCCGTGCCACCAGCACCTGACACCCTTCCTACCCCCTTGTAACTTTTAAATGAATTGGACTGCATTTTGCAATCAGGGACTACAAATTTTAGCTCACCCACAATAGCACCTATCTACACAGTGAAACTGATGACATATACGTTGTGTGTGAAATGAGCCGAAAGTAGTAGTTCCTTGTTGTAAAATGTAGTACGATTGGACTTCATTTTGCAATAAGGAACTACAATTTCTTGCTCCTCTGTAAAAACACTTATGCGCATAGGGTAGGTTATGGTGCATACGCTTTTTGTAAACCAAGCCACATGTTACAGTTCTTAATTGAAAAATGTAGTCTAATTGAGGTAGTGACTTGAATTTTTGTGAGTACTCCTGGGTCCTGGGTCAAAGAAAACTACTTTTTGAGCCACCCGAAATTTTAACCTTGGATTACCCTATACAGAGGCAAGGGCCCTTGCCCTTTGCCTGCGGTGCATTTTCTCATTTTTATATCGATCTTTATATTATATCCCATATCAGAAAAAAATTATAAAAAATACTGTGAAATCAGCTCTTTAAGCACTTTTAGATGAGGCAATAAAACATTACATACATAAGAGTCGCTCTCACAGCGCTCTCCGGCGCTTTGCGACGCCTAATCGCCACAAAACTCGGCGACAAAAAGGTTGAAAAGTTGGCGACAGGGGGTTATGGATGAGATGAGGGAGTGCACTGGGAAAAAAACACATTGGATCTAGAGTCCAGACTCTTAAAAACATCGACAAGAAAAAATACTCTTGATTCAATCAGATTTAAGCTTAAATCAAGAACCAAGCCTCTTAATTTGAGCGGATTTCCTTTTGATTTAAGCTTAAATCTGATTGAATCAAGCGTCTTTTTTCTTGTCAATGTTTTCAAGAGTCTGGACTCTAGATTCAATGTGTTTTTTTTTTCCAGTGTGCCAACTCCCTGATGGCCTGTGAGAGGACCTAGCAGTAAAACATTTCCATGCAAATCCTACATTGAGTAAATACCATTTCAAACCGGTATCGCAATGATATTTTCCCCGTTTGTTGCAGACACAACGTCATTCCAATCGTGATGGGGGCTCGGCAAGAGGACTACGCCAACGTGGCGCCCTACCACTCGTACATCCACGTCGACGAGTTCGACTCGCCCAAGCACCTCGCCGAGTACCTGTACAAACTGGACGAGGACGAGGAATTGTACAATTCCTACTTCCTGTGGAAGGGCACCGGGGAGTTCATAAACACGTACTTCTTCTGCCGCGTGTGCGCCATGATCCACGCCGACTACCCGATGAAAACGTATCGGAACATCAACGAGTGGTGGAGGGGTCCCGGCACTTGCACGAGCGGCTCCTGGAAGAAATTTAATAAGAGCGAGACCCCGCGATCTCGTATCGGTCACGTCCGTAGTATCTCCAATACACCGGTGCTTAAAGTGTGAAGCCTTATCCTGAGGCGGAATAAAAACGCTAAGTGAATTTTACCCACGGAGCTGGCACAGGTTCCAAGTGGGATTTTTCAACAGAAAAATCGCGATATTTTGCAATTGAGTTGCAATTTTTTTCGCGATTTTTCGACGATAAAATCGCTTGGATCATCAACATCGAGCGATTATCCGTGACCTTGTCGCGTTTTTTTCTCTATAAAATCGCGTTCGATATAATCGAATTTTACCCACGGAGCGTGCACAGGCTCCGAGTGGAATTTTCCAACAGAAAAATCGCGATATTTTGCAATTGAGTTGCAATTTTTTTTGCGGTTTTTTGACGATAAAATCGCTCGGATCATCAACATCGAGCGATTATCCGTGACCTTGTCGCGTTTTTTTCTCTCTATAAAATCGCGTTCGATATAATCGACATTTTATCTCCATTGGATTGCATTTTGCAAAAATGAACCAAGAGCATTTCAGTGTTGCTAGGATTGCGCGACTTACATTCTTCGCCGTGAAATTACCGACATCATACAAGATATTAGATTTACAAAGGTAATTTTCGTCTTAAATTATATTTTTTAGGGAGTAAAGGTATAACTTGTTCGCATGATCAGTTTATATTTGCAAAATAAATAAGTTGCACAATCTTAGTGACATTGGAATGCTCTTGGTTCCTTCTTGCAAAATGCAATCCAATTGATCATGAGTTCTATAATATTGTGATAAATCACCGTCTATGAATTTGCGATTTTATTGCAAAATTATGCGATGAAATCGCAACTAATCGAAATTTTTCATCCGATAATATTGCAATAAATTAAAGTCGAGAAATTCGCGATACACTCTCCGATCAAATCTCAACTTATCGCGATCACTGCTACTTGGGGTATTGTCTCCGGTACGCGATTCTAAATTTCACCAACGGAATCGAACAATTCCTCTTTTGGGCACAATACATTCTTTTCTAGTTGGGAACTCCTTCATAGCACTTATCGTCACCGTAAAAAAATCGATTGTGCACTATTCATTAGCGAAAAGTGTATTTTACAGCACTTTTATGAAGTGAGTTTGGACTCAAAAGGTCATAGAGGCTGCTACGAGGCTTAAAATGCCTTTGGATGGGAGGGCGATTGTTGCCAATTTGGACAATTTCCACCCTTATTGCCAACCTCCCCATTAAGAGGGTCTTTGTCGAAAGAAGTTTTCTCGAATGTCTCTCGAAAAAAGCTAGTCTTGAGTAACTGAATACGACGTAATTCAAGTGAAAACGGCGAAGTGCAATCTTTTAAGCATTTTAGCCAAATAAAATGTTACCATGAGGTGCAATCTGTATGGTTGGCCTACGTCCAACTACATTTTTCTGTTGTACCGAGTTCGTCAGAACTCGAGTTGATTGTTGTTAACCATTTAGTTCGCGACTGATTTAAACGCACAAACCCGGTCCCGTAATCTGACGCATCAAATGTTCTAACCTAATAGAATTCTATTATTAAGTGTAATTTGTTTTTTAAGAATATTTCACAAGAAAAATGACAATGTTCTATAGACACCAGAATCTGTGCCGTGGATAATGATTTGCCTTACCATTCCAGTCAGCACTTGGGCACAGCCAGCGACTGTCCTCAGCACATTCTTACTGTGGGAGGCACAATTCTTTCTGTGTTCGACCACAGTCATGCGGACAGTGAAGCAAAGTGGATCAGTCTTAAGTCAATCAAGCGCATACAGTGATATTCTAGGATTTTGGCTGTGTTCAGGTTTCGGAGGGCAGCAATGCTCCCCTGTTCATTGAAGACTTATCGAGACTTCCCTTTAATGCGATTTGAATTTGAAATGATGTATTTTTTTCTTGACGCGTCGACTTTAAAAATAAAGTAGGGCAAGATTAGAAGTCTTGCGCCCAAATAAGCGATTCTGTGATGAAACCATAGGCATTTGCGTCTCCGGGATTGCGGTCTTTTTAAATTGCGGCAGTCCAGCCGGATATTTTAACGAAAGGGCCAATGTAGCTGCTTTTTAGAGCACTCGGGTTCTTTATCGCAATAGTTTTTTGTTTTGTTTTATGAAAGTAGGTACGCACAATGCAGATAGAGGGTGGAAAATAGGCAGGAGGGGCTTGTCATCGACCTGGTTTTTAAAATTACGCCTCTGCGCAGCATGCACTGGCTAACTAAATGACAACCCTCGTCGACATCAGCCAAAATCCACCCTCCTGCCCTCTTGTTTCTCTTCATTTTCTTTTTTATCTAGTCAAAAAGTATATACTTCTGCCAATTGGCCCGTCCATGTTTTGATTTGATGCTGTAGAAAATGAACTGCTTTTGGTGCAGAAACAAAATATTTCAATGACTCAACTCCATTTCATATACTTCCATTAAAACATTTAAAAATTATACGCCGATTTCTCAACATGTCACCCATTGTACTATAAGGAGACTAAACAAAGTGTTGATGTCCAAAAAAGCTTCATACCGTAGATAGTCGTGCAAAGTCTCCAAAGTATTTTGTTTTTGTTCAGCAGAAAATGAGATCCACATGTACAAATGTGAATGAGGTCAAAATACTTTAGCAAATTCTTCCATCGTGCGGAGAAAATGGGAGGATAAATTTTTACTACCTATAACAATAATAAAATTCAACATAGATTTTTTCTTCTTCTTTTGCTCGTGAGATTATTTTCTCACAATGAAAATTGCCAGGGCTTTTCGTATTTTTGCCAGAGGTTCGAACTAAATGAGGTTGCTAGCTTAAAAATACTCTATAGCCCTGCTCCTCCTACTTCTCCTTTTTTCAACATAAATTTATGTGATTATTTGTATCAGATGAAAATCTAAGTTCCTTCTGAGTCATTCTATATAGGGAGGCATTTAAATGATCTCTTGTGTTAGAAAAATTGCATGTGTATTAATGGAAGGAAGAGCACTAAAAACTTGAGAAATTTCGATAGATTGGTTAGCTATAGGTAGATAGATAGGTAGCTCACGATATTAATTGTGCATTTCTGGAGCAGAGCGATGAGCATACTGCCTTTACAGCCCAAAAATAAACGGACTACATTTTGCAATCAGGAAATACTAATTTTACCTCACCCACAAAAGCACACACAGCAGCACAGGGAAACTAATGACTCAAACATTGTGTGTGAAATGAGCCAAAAATTTTGGTTTCTCATTGAAAAATGTTGTCCATTTAAGGGGCTTGGAGGACAAGGCGGATAAGTACAGTTTTTGCTATCTCGAGAAATACAAGCTTAATGTTTCGAAATTCCTTGGGTCCTCATGGCGAAAAGAAAGTTCAAACTGGATTTTTGATGCTTAAAATTGGAATTTGGTAGCGAATTTTTCACACAATGAGCATTAAGACTAGTTTTACTTGAACTCATTAATATCTCAATTTTTTCAAAAACTACATTTATGCGCCTTATCCTCGAAGTTGTTCATTTACAGTGTTCTTCTTTCCCTTCAATGCGCATCTGAGTCTGCTGAGATGAGTTCCGGGTTCTGCGTATGCCCCCTCAAGAGATCATAAGTCATTTTCAATATTTAAAACTGATATTGTTTTAGATGGATAGGAAATATGAAATACGTAGGTCACCCGCGTGATTGCAAGTGACCGTGATATGTCTAAAATGTCTTTGATTAGTAATGGTTTTAACGACAGCAACTCTTTCAACTCCTTTGTAAGTTAAATTGCATACACACATTTCTGAAGGCGTTTTCAACTTCTAGAACGCTATGATCATCGTCTACAACATCTTTGCTTGGCTGACCGTAATATAAAGAATAAATAAGTAAGGGAGAGGGAAAAAACACTGTTATTTTATACTTTCAATAACTTTGTAGAACGTAACGTTCGATTGTGCTGCACGACGCAGGTTGATCATGCTTGTTTTTGATAATTTATACGGAAAGAATTACAGATTCTCCCAAAGGTTTTCAGCGTCAAAACTTCTTGAAGCTGGATGAAAAAATATTATATTTCGATGGTAAAACTACCAGACCACGCATCTTGGTTTGCGACGTAGCAGACTTCCTGTCCTACTTTATTTCTTAAATTAATTCGACGTTAATTCTTGAAAACTTTCGTGATTTTTTTCACTAATATTAGAATGTGAGCGGAGTTCAAACACCGCAAACGAGATGTGTGATGGTCTGGTAATTTCACCGTCGATTGGTCCTTGTGCATAGAGACGGATGCAAAATGACTGGAGGTGCTGGCATGCTCAGACTAGAACTTATATCAGTTGATTCAGAACTAACAAGTGCATCATACAGTTTTAAAAATTCATTTCTATCTTTTGTTTTAGCTCTTAGTTTTAGACGTAAAGAATATTTTCATGTTATTACGTAACGATGTAAACTATTGATTAGCGTTTTCAATTTTTCAATTATTTTCAAATTAAGTAAGTGTACATTTTTAGCCGTCTGCGGTTTGTTTTTGTCACTATTTTTGTTATCATTATTTTAATCGTTTACTTTTTCTCCATAAACATCCGTTGTTATTATTTCATTTCCTGCCTTAAGGTGCAAAAGATCCTTTTACAAAGTATTCAAATACAGAAGGAAATACAAACATAAACATTAAGTGATTAATACAGGGAGAAGAATTATGGTGCTATGCATTTATTGCGAGTTTTTTTACATGCTTAGAATGGTAACATGCTTACATGCTGAAAGCCTTAAACCTCGCAATCAATAAATGTATGGTGCCAGGATTCTCCACCCTGTTTTAATCATTTAACTAGGGTACTACTTCACCAAAAATGTTTGAATAAATATTCATTATCCAAACACGACAGGGAATATTTTCAATCGGGGCACATCAGCCATTACTTTTACATGGTCTCTCTAAAAACTTTGTCAAGAAATGGAATTTCTTTCGTGGATTTTTCCACAATCTCCAGTCACGGTTTATTTTTCAAAAGGAAACAAACTAATTCTAAGGAAATCATTTTTATTTGAATACATGCCTAATTTAAAACACCCAAGGAATAAGCCGGTAAGGAACCTTACTGCAATACAGCTCCCAATACTTGCCGTATTTTTCTTTACACTTTCGCTCATCGCGATAGAGCCTATGCAGAATCAGGATAATCAGGAAGGGGGGAAGTAAAAAAGGAATAATTGTCCCGGAGCTGTAACCTGGAGCCGAGAATGTAATGTCGACAACCATCTCAGCAGTGTAGTTGAAGTGCCTTGCCATTCCCCAGAACCCAGAGGCTACGAGTCTTGAGGTTCGCTTTTCCCCTTTTTGGTCTGTGTACTCGGCGAGTATGACTTCAGCAGGTTTGCCATGCAATGAAATGTTCAGACTTGGGGAACTGCGAACAAGATACTTCTCGTAGTCTATCCTATATGTGAGAGCTATTGCGCCGCTTCCTAAAATTAGACAAAACAGCGAAAATAACGGAGAGGCTCTCGGTGGGTTGGCCACATAATTGTAGGCGTGAAGTGTGAAGAAACCGGGCATCCAGACCAAGGATCCCCATATCAAGTAGTAACCGGCTCGATCGAAACAAATGTCAAGCGAGTCGTAGTATCCTGTGCTTTCGTAATGGTAAAATTTCAGGATGTACAGCACTAGAAAGAAACAAAAAAATTATAATCATCATAACGATATTCCATGGTGCAAAATTCCATCGTGATAAAATTTACATGGTATTTGTTGGTACTAATAGTTAGGGCTTGTCTCCACGGGACGTTTCATGGGATTTGTCCCAGGGAAAAATCTCACTTGCGAAGTTGGGAAAAATATCGAGTTAGTCAATACTAATCACAGTACCAACTAAGAGTCATTGTAGAATCCGAGGTTCGACTTAAAAAGAGGAAGAAGAAATTTTGTTGTGTTGTTTATCGGGGAAAAATCCCAGAAGTTTCATTCCTGCGATTCGAACTTGGGAAAAATCTCGTGAAGCGTACCGTGGAGACAAGGCGTTACTTTCACTGTTAGAAATGGAAACATCTTTTGGATGTTATATGTAATAAAAATCCTCTATCAGGATGAAAAAACGTCCAGTAAAGCTCGGTTGGACGATTTCGATTTTATAAAACGTCTCAGAAAAACATCCAGTGTTTCGTTTTTTACAGTGTATGAATGTGCCGTGGCGTGTTTTGCGATAAATCGATTGATCTGCCGATTAAATCTATGAAAAAGGTTCGATAAACAGGGTGTTCGCAACGACCGCCTTCAGTAATCGATTAATTACCTCAGCTTCAAAAGGGGAAATATCGGTAATCGACCATTCACGCCTCGCCACTGATGTATTTGATTAAAATGACTCGAGGCACTGTTGAAGATAAAAATTTAATAACTCTGACTAAAAATAGTTTCTCATCATGTAATATTTTGCAACAAAAATATTTAAACCAAGTTGCCGTTCAATGCGGTAAAATTGCAGTTTTATGCACCATAATGCAATATTTTTACAAAATTTCGTCGATGAATCCTGATTTTAGACAGTCAATACAATGAGATCCATGCATCAAAAAGATAGGCAATTTGCAATGAAAAGGGAAACTGTAACTTGTTTCAATTTTGTTGCAATATATTTCAAACGAAAGAGCCCCTTCAATTGGTAGAAAGGCAACTTACGCAACATTTCGATGCCGCAGCAATTTTACCATGTAATCGTGCGTTATTGCAACTTGTGCCCTGTGCTTGGTATGTACTTGAGAGGATGCCCAAGCAATGTTGTCATGAAGTAGTATAACATTGAAAGTGGAATCTGAAGTTGTCTTCTTCTAATATTTTTGGAATAGAAGACACATCTTTTTTCATATGTTGGAATTTAAAATTTTGTTGGGAGACCTGACAACGATTCGATTGATGGAGGCTTTGTCGCTTTGGCATATCAGGCATCTGGCAAGAATTGCTCTTTTCAATAGATTCAATCTAGGCTAATATGTTATCAAAATGTGTTCGCTGAATATTTTTAATAATATTTTAACTTCAGAGTCTTCTCTGCTGGCTTTATGCAACTCTTCCAATGAAAAGTAATAATTATTATACGTAGGTACGTTAAAACCATCTCTAATACTTCATTCGATCAAAAATAATTAAGTTCAATTTTTAGTTTTTTTAGGTCGAACTGAACAGTTTTCGTAACATTGCCCACTTACGTTTCATGCCGACCAGCGATCGCACTGTGTTAGGCGCAATGCGTGAAGTATTCCTGCACTCTTGTAGGCGCTAATATGCGTTATACGCCGACCGGGCTTGGAGGACAATGCGCATACGTGCAGTTTTTGCTATTTCGGGAAATAATATGCGTTTGAATAAGTTTCAAAATTGCCTGGATGCTTATGGCGGAAAGAAAGTTCAAACTGACTTTTTGATGCTTAAAAATTGGAATTAGGAGGCGGATTTTTCATAGAATATACATTCAGACTAATTTCACTTGAAATCATTAATATCGCAAGTTCTTCAAATACTTCACTTATGCGCCTTTTCCTCTGAGCCCCTCATTTGTATTTTTGCCAGTGCACCAATGTTAATTGCAAACGCTTATATCTTTCACTGACTTTCCGTTGTGTACTTCGTCAATCTCTCAAAATTTGTGAGAGAGAACATGTTTGTACTTCTTCAATTTATTCATATCAGATCTAGAGGTTTATTTTTCGGTTTGTCAAAGCAAAATTTTGGTTCATGGGATCAAATTCTATCTCCATCTTAACTACGTCTATCTTTTCCACTTGGATTGAATCTTGCTAAAAGGCACCAAGAACATTCCATTATCGCCAAGATGGTACAACTTTTTTTACCTTGCTAATATGAACTGAATTTCTAAACAAATTCATCATTACTCCCAATAAACTATGAATTTCGGACGGAAATTATCTTTGTAAATTTAATTGTTTCCATGACTTCGATAATTTTATTGCAAAACATGTGAGTTGTACAATCCTAGAAACATTGGAATGCTCTTGGTTTCTTTTTGAAGAATGCAGTCCACTTAATCAAATCACAAACTAACCAGGATAAGTGCGGACACGACGATGGGGTAGCTGAGGCCGTGGAGCTGGACGGTGGCAATGAAATAGACAAGAGACAGGAGCAACCAGGCCATGCATCCAAATCGACTGATGACGAGCTGTTTGACGCTGACTCCGCAGAAGGTCGGGACGAGCTCCACGCCGCGGTAGAAGTCGAAAATGAGGGTCCCGGTTGTGGCGGCCCCGTCTTCGGGTGCTTCCTCCGGGAAAAGTTTCCCCTTCAACAAGAGCCACACGCAGAAAAGAAGCGCCGTGATGCTCGTCGCCCCGAACAGCTCAGGGGTCATCGTGTAGATAGCTAGCGCCCAGTCTGGCCGCGATAGAAACATCCCGCCGAACACTGCCAACGTCGACCAGAAGAACAGGACCCCGTTTGCCTGCCAAATTCATACGCCAATTTTTATGAAACTAAATGAGTAACTGAATGGAAAAATAACTCATGTTACTAAGGAGCAAATCGATGGTTGAAACTGCAAGGAACTGCGTAGCCTATCAGGTTCACGGCGTTGCAGACTTCCTGTCATACTTTAATTTTTCTATGGAGAACCACTTGACATCATTTCTTGAAACTTTTGGAATTTTCTTCTACATAGGAAAAATATTCATTGAAATTTGCAAGAAATGTCGCTTCGAGTTTTCCTTTAAAAAATAAATATGACGGAATTCAATCACGCGCAACAGATATACGCCTTTGCAGTTTCACCGTCGAAATAATGTTAAGCGCTGGAGCTGAATTATTAGCTTTTCCCTCTATCCGAATTTCGTATCTAATGGATGAAATAAAGAATCCTATTTTAACATGTAAAGTTTTGGGACATCAGTGATTTTGGAGATATGAATATAGGGATTTTAGCAGCTTTGAATTTGACTCATACATAGTTTTTAACCTGACGCGATTATTAGAAGTTGATAAGTTTTTTTCATTGGATGAAAAAGTACGATGAAAACGGTCATTTTTACGCGGGAACGGATCCAGTCTTTCGTGACGTCAGAGTACATGACAAACCTGGTCTTTTCATCATTTACGATGTATACTCTCCACAAGAGATTGTCAGTCGCTTAATGAAGGGACTAGGTTCGTCGTGCCCTGTGACGTCACGAGTGTACCGGATCCGTTCCCGAGAAAAAGTGACCGTTTTGAATGGATCGGTTCTTAAACCAGCTTTTTTTGAGTTTGGGGCGTGATTTCAAGATTTTTCAATAGCGCCATCGTCCTTTTTGCGAAACTTGTCATTGACATCAATTATCAATTCGCGATTGCCCGTACCTTGCAACAGACCCATTGCCGCGCTGACAAATGGTCGGATGCATCGGTTTTCTGTGTTTCCGTTGACGGGCGGGTTGCCCGAGGCTCAAATACCTCTCCCCTTTGCTTTAGGTACAGGTATTGTTTGTAATAAACGGTTTTCAAGGCATTCTAAGCATCTGTGTTCATTAATGATTCATCGGCAATTTCGAAGTCGTAGATCTCCGTTTTCCGTGAAAATGTCTTTGCACTTTTCTACCCATTTAAAAATACTCGGAGAAAAAGTTAATGAAATATCCTTGTTGGTTTTTTCTTTCACAGAAGTGAAACATAATCGAATATTTTGAACGTAACAATGAAGATGATACGCATTTTCCAACTTTAGCTATGGGTATGGAAGGATCCAACATGAGTCAGCTAAACTGCATGCCTTGTTGCCTAATTTCCGATCATGATTCATGCTTTTATGTAATGTAAAACCAAAAAACCTGTTGGAGCCTCCTACGCCTGAATTATAAATAATATTAAAACGAAATTTCAAGATAGAGTGTTGCTGAGTTTTCTGTTCAAAAAAGTAAACACGAGAATATATTAGGAAAAAGGGGCCTTCGTATTACGAAAAAGTCAAGATTAGTATAATGGCGGCCTTACCTACAGGAGGGGTTTAGACATTTTTTGCACAAATATCCAACTAAACACGATTTCCAAGCAACAGCCGCAGTTTTATTGCTGCATTTTTAATGGGGCAAGCTCGATCCAAACAAGCGCCTTCAAATGCGTAAGTAGGCAATGCGAGCGATTTTAGCAGCACCAGTTGATTGCAGTAGTTTTACTAAGATTATTAAGCTTGGGATTGGACTCACGACAAATATTCTAGTCTAATCAGATGTTGTATTCACGGAGAATGTTTTTCAAAAATTGTGTGACGTCGAATATTTTGGCACAAATACATACTCCCCCCCCCCCCCACTTCCTAACGACATGAGACTTTCAATTTTGGTTTCCATGCTCATGTTCCACCATAAAGTCTCTGCACCTAGTCCTCACTTTGCCTCCTACGTGTTCCCCGTGTGAACTTATCACATCGATGGCTAAGGTATGAAAACACGTATTTCTATTGCGGCGTTGCAATACGCCCACTCCTATTCGATTTTTTAAAAGAGAAACAAAGCCAACAAAATTTATAGCTTGACATTTTTGCAGAATGCTATGCTCATGTAGATGAGAAGTTAAGGAAGTTTTCAAAAAATTAAGTCAGCCATTTTTTCAAAGAAAAAATGAAGTATGAGAAGGAGTCTGCAACGTCGCAAACAGACATACATAGTTTCACTAGTGTCTGAAATTCGATGAATTTAATGTTTAAGTGGAAACTACTGAGTTATCTGAACACGATGATACCCTTGTAATAAACAATTATTCGAGGAGATATGACAAAATGTCTGCTAAAATACATGTGTTTCAATGAGGAATGATGACATATGATGTCACTAGGCGGCGCATTTTCTCACTTTTAAATTTATTTTTACACTAATTCCCATATCAGAAAAAAATTATAAAAAATACTGCAAAATCAGCTCTTAAAGCTCTCTCAGATGAACAAATGAAAAATTTGAGAGCAAATTCTCCATTAGGCCATTGTTATACTTCAGTTCTGCAACTGCAGCTCAACTTGAGATTTTTTAGAAACGAACAAACGTAACAATGGAAATAAACAGCAGCTTTGTGAAAATTTTAAAATTACTCACCGCATACTTGGGCTCGAAGCCAGAGGGTAGTGCTGGGCCGGTAATCGTCTTGGAGGGTATTTTTAGGAACAAAAGCACCCAGAGTATGTACATGAATAAAATTATCCATGCTTGTGTATTTCCTAGGCTGTATTTCAAAAGTGAGGATAGGGTAATCGGTTCATTCCTTCCAGTGAATGTCAGGAGTTGTGCTGCTAACGTGAAGAAAATCACGAAGACAGGAGGGACGATTTTTGTGTGAACGAACTCGTACAGACTCATTTTAAATCCTTAAGAGTACCAAAAAAGAAATACTAATAATTGAGGTTACACAAGTTTACTCACTTTGCAATTTTATTATAAAACTAAAATTTCAACAGTTTCATGTGGGAAAACCGAAAACTTCTAAGAGCGTGAGTTGAAAAGTCAGTGTGTATATGCATAAGAGACATTAATATCAGTTTTTCCTCGCGATGTATGGACTGTCTTACTAAGGAAATACGGCCGTCGAAGCAGTCAAATGTTGCCGAATATCCTCCGATGAAATATTCATTTTAGAGAAATCTCATAAACAATATTCCTTAATAATCTCAGACTACATATATATCCCAAGTAGCATTTTCAACGGAAAAATCGCGAAAAAATTTAAGATTACGTAGCAACCTTTTTACGATTTTTTGGCGATAAAATCGCTTGGATCATAAACGTCTGAGTGATTATCCTCGATCTGGTCGCAATCTTTTCTCATTAAAATCTACATTTTATCTCAATTTATTACGACTTTTTGGTCCGCGATGAATCGCGATTTATTGCAAATTTAGGTGATGAAATCGCAATTTTTTATGCGATATTATTGCAATAAATCGACGCTGATAAAATCGCGATACATTCTTCAATCAAATCGCAACTTATCGCGATCACTGCTTCTTGGGATACTGGACTAAACTGTTCATTCCTTAAAAATTCGAAATTTTTGTGCAAACTTTTTCACGGAAAGTGTGTATTTTATCATTATAACTTCGGCAACTTCTGAATGTAAAAAAAATCTTAAGTAGCGTTTTTCCTTAGCACGACATTGTTGGTATGTTGCAAAGGTAAACAGACACACACCTCCGACCGACCAAATGTTGAGATAAGATCACATATTCATCGCAATTTTCGGCCTGTTATTAACTTCAACGAATGGAATTTAAAGAACTAGTTTTTCTTAATTATGCTAACAACTTCAACGGCAAAAACGATTATTTTCTCTTCATCGCGAACATTTTCAAAGAAAATAGAGGAAATTAAAAGTAAAATTGTACCCACATTACTCGGAGGCCCATAAAATGAGATTTTTAAATAACACCTCCCACTTCATTGAGCGTGACAAACACTGAGACCATAGTGCTGGTAGGAACTCAATGAAAACGATCTCAAGTGACAGGCGATAACAAGGCCCCCTCTTTGCCAAATGATAAAATAATTAAAACAATTATAATAATAAATTATTATTATTTTATTATATTACATTATTTCATCATAATTTATTTTTTTATTGTTTTTATTTTTATAATGTTTGCATTACATTATAATACCGTTAAGTACTTTCAATTAAAATAATTATAATGAATAACGTTCTGACCAATCCTATCCTATTTAGAAAGAAAAAAAAAGTAGGCAGTCGATAAATATCCTCCATCCGAGCATTAATTGAGCGCCATTAATTAGAATCAGCCGAATTCCATCAGAGTTACTGTTACCTACCTATACCTAATTTCTCTCATGTTACATTTATTTTTAAACAACGATCAGCCACATTCTATTTAAAAAATCGTGTTTTTTTTTCTCAGTTACTGATTTCAAAGCTACAGTTACTGTATACACTGAATTTTCATAACGAAAGTACAGGATACTTTGCCTCAATTGGCATTTTCGATTGAGCGGGCCACTCTAGCTGGATATGTTAAGTGACATCTTCAAGTATGATTCAATCGCCCAATTCTTGAAATCTTATTCAATCGCCCGATTCTTGAAATCTTATTCAATCGCCCAATTCTTGAAATCTTCAATCGCCCAATTCTTGCAATCTTACCAATAGAAACGATAATGTTGATGTTGATAATCACACCTCTCTAAATTTCATCTTAGATTTATTTTATTTTCAGCCTCAAAATGATCTTTAACCACGATACATTACGTTGGAACTCAAAATTGGAGATCATCCTATATTTGCTCTGTTCATTGTTGACACGTAAGTCCTATGTTACAAACTGCCTTCGTCTAAGAAAAGATGGAACAATGGGCAATTTTACGATGCTCTGGTGCAAGGCAAAAATTAAAAACAACCCGTATAATTCATCTATCAGGCTGGGAGTATTAACTGCACTATCAGCGAGTTACTTTATGGTCCCGAACTTTGTTACACTATGTACATAGTTCGGTACCATCAAGTGAGTTACTGATAGTGTAATCATAACACCCGAAAATGTGATCAAAAACCAAAGTCCTAGGAGTATAGAGTTTTTTGTATGACATTTCGCGGATGCATTTTTTTTAGAATCCAAACTTTTTACTTTGATGGTCAAACTTCGGTCCTCCTCATATTTTCAACAGGAGTAGCGGTTTTTATGACTGTCTGAAACCTATGAAAAACTTGAAATTACGGGCATAGCTTTATACAAGAAGTATAATAGCATGGCACCGGTCATACAAAAAAAGAATAAGTGATAAAAGAAAAATAAATAAATACAAATCCTATAGGATTGAAATTAGTTTGTGAGACTGAAAATTTTGACTCTCAGATAATTTAATTTTTACAGAGCCAATGAAAAATAGAGAAAATAATTTAATATCTTAATATAATTTAGAGAGAATTTAGGAAAAAATGGAAGGGCAACAGCATGGTGATGATGGCAGTGGCATTCTTGCAAGTTTGCAATACCAAGTTTCATCCATTAAAATGTATGGACGAGTGATATCTATCGATGTATCGCCTAGAATCGATTATTTATAAAGGTTCAAAATAACGAGAGAAACAGAGTTGCCTATCGACAATTTTCCCGGAACGATTAGACTGTGGCAACCCGGTGAAGGTGGCAAGTCAGTAGCTGCAGCAAAATAACAAGGTATCATGTAAATTACGCGCATTTATTATATCGTTTAATTATCTCGTGATTATGTTTTGCTTATCATGCCGTGCAGACGGCCTCGCTGGAGTTCCTCATTACGAACATTCCCTAATTTAAATTTTTCCTGGATAAATGATGGAAAAGCTGCATCATTATGCTCAAGATGAAGGGTATCCAGAAGCGAAATTTACAAAGGCATTTTCTTCATGCCTTACATCCCATGATTTACAGAAAAAAGTGGACCGATTTTAACAGGTAGGAACAATTCATATCGGGATCAAAACGAAAACAAGGTATTTTAAGTTTTGCTCTATCGATAAGAATCAATGTTTGAGATAAAGGTCCTTTGAGGGGCTTGGAGGAAAAGGCGCATTAGTGCAGTTTTTGAAAAAAATTGAGATATTCATGACTCGACTAGAGCTAGTTTAGAGGTATATTCCGCGACAAACTTTCCGCGAAAATCCAATTTTTAAGCATCAAAAAGTGAGTTTAAACTTCCTTTCCGCCATACGGTTCCATGCAATTTTTAAACTTCGAACGCGTATTTCCTGAAATAGCAACAACTGCACGTATGCGCCTTGTCCTCCAAGCCCGGTCGGCGTATAACGCATATTAGCGCCTACGAGAGTGCAGGAATACTTCACGCATTGCGTCTAACGCAGTGCGATCGCTGGTTGGCGCGGAAAGCATATTAGCGCCTGCAAGAGTGCAGGCATACTTCACTTATTGCACCTAACACAGTGCGATCGCTGGTCGGCATGAAACGTATGTGGCTCCATGCAATTTTTAAACTTTAGCTTTTTTAGCTTTTATAGTGTTTTCAATCAGTACATTGGAATATCACAACGTAGCTGAATTAATTATTTCAAAGCAAAAACAGTAAACGTTGCCTAAACCAACCAACTGACATTAATGGTGGTTTTTCCAAGTCTCATTTCTATACATAATCGTATAGATATTGCGATGCACGTTAAATCTTATAGTATGGAGCTCTAAGATAACAGAAAAGTAGTCTTATCTTGATATGGCCAAATCATTTATCAACTTTTTTTCGAACCATTTTCTCCCATTAGCTGAAATCCACCCATATAACCTTAATGTTCAATGCTTATTCAAATGAAGATGGAGGATCTGAAGATCATCTATTGCAAAATTACAAAAGTTCAAAGTTTTATCTACACTGTAACATTAAATTATTATGACAGTGTATTGTTCACTTTTATATGAAAGATGGTCGGTGGTTGGTGTGCGGTGGTGAGTTGCCGGCTGGCGTGCAGTCACCTTGATGTATGTATGCGCGAAGACGGACATTCAACCTGCCGATCGCTGATCATCGAAAAATCTCGCAATTAGCTACGCAACCCAACTTGCGGTCACCGTATCAAGCCACGTCCGGTCCGGCCCGTAAATGCTTCCACTACCGCTCTGCACGGCGTCTTAAAAAAGAAAGCCGTAAGAGCATTTGGATGTTGCCAAATCACCTTTCTGAAAATGCGGATTTTCCGGAAAACTCGTGAAATTATTCCCTTTTGAAATTTTCAGCAATTTTTTTCAAGTCTGATCTATTGAGTTTTTGGAAATCTTAATGATAAATGTAAACATTTTTTCAAAGTCGAATATTTTCTTGGAGATGTTTGGCAACACTCAAATCCTCGCACGAAGTTTTTCTTCAGCAAGGCAGCGATACGCTCTCGCGTCTGCCACGCTTACACGCCTGGCCAGCGGGTTGATTATTGAAATTGATGGACAAAGTGTTAGATAAAGAAGACACAAGAAATATGGAGTGATTCTATTGGTTTAAATGAGTGGTTCCTGGAGACTGAGGATGATAAGGATGGACCAACTATAGGGGCTCTCGTGGGTTAACATTAATTAGTTAGTCTATTACCTTCCTCCTTTGTTCGTTGCAACCACCCGCTTCCACCAGTAGGAGCCCTCCATATCCCTTTTGTCTTCTTTGTCTATCAATTTCAATAATCGACCTGGCCTGGCAATCTCTGCTCTCTGCTATTATTAATGACAAAATACACTCAAACTGTATATTAGATGCTTTAAAATTTCGAAAATTTTCTGGGAGGAACCCCCCGGACTCCTCACGCCCACCTATTCGCAGTGTCTGGATTCGCCCAAGGATATGCGTACAATCATTTTACAAATAGATTTGACAGTTGAGAGTCTACGAAATTTTACCTATGGCTATAAAAAAGAGCCATTTATTTCAAATTAAGAAGGTGGGGTATCAAGGATACCTAACACAACAACTAGGATAATACGTTAATTCACTATCAGAGGGGGAAATGGGCAAGATCGTCATTCGTGGAACAAAATTTTTATCTGTCCAGACCGCGCTTGGTTATAATAGATTTTATACGATTATTATACATTTAATCATTCTCCTTTTATAGGTGGGAGTATGTCGCACAGCATATTTTATCCTCTTTACGTGAACAGAGGCACCAGAACACATCGATTACAGCTTTCACAGTCACGGGGCACACAATCAACTATTCCAGCCTCAAAGAGGCACAAATTGCCGAGTCTCTATTTTGAAGGAGTTTTGAATGGCTTGGATGCGGTTTGGAGTTTTTTTGATGATGTTTCCGCCTTGTCAGCGTGTAGAGTATACTGCAACTTGGTAATACGGTGTAATTACAAAGTTTTAGCCATTTCCAAGTATGAAAAGAGTCGAAATGGGTCAGTTTTGCTGGTCAAGGGTTTGTGTTTTAATGCTTGATTCTTGTGATCAGCCCAAAGTTCAATATTAACGAAGATATCGCGATTTGAAAAATTCGGTTTATGACGCTATGTACGAATTTTTCTCTCTATCTTGGATGCTATTTATCAAGTATCCCTCTTTTAGCTAAACGCCCTCCAAGACGCGACTCCTGCCTGCGGGTCGATTGTTAAATTGTTATCAATCGATAAATAGCATTGCCAAGATGAGGTATTTACCGATCAAGTTCATTCGATAACGATTTAATAATCGACCGGCTGCACACAAAAGAGGCGCGTTACCTCTCGCCCACCGCCGTTGTCAAAATTCAGATACCCTGCTAACGTCTATAGGTTACAATATAACTAGTCCAGAGACCTATAATTCGCGCACTGCGTGTGGATCTAGGTGAACTTATGCTACTTACAAAGCTACCTGGACGAGCTACCATCGCAACTTGGACGGGTAAATTTCTGGAGCAGGTTATCTCAATTTTGACAACGGTGGTGATCAAGATTCAAGAGGCACTGCGCTTTTTTTTGGCGTGTGGAGGGACCCACTCCAAAACCTTTTTCGGCAACCTGGCGTCGGCCATCCTCGACACATGCCCATACCATGCCAACTGCTTGGTCATCAGATTCATTTTTAATAGTGGATCAAACTTCAGACCCATTTTGCCCGGTTCCAACTCGGCGTGTATCAACTAGAGTTCCTAGGGCCCAAAAGGGCAGCCAACTCATAAACTTCAATTATCCAAAATGATTTACTCTCACAATGGGCCTGTTGCAAACTTTTGCTAGAGCAAATATAAGAGTTGATACTCTTAGAAAATGTTTCAAAAATTCCGATGAGTGCATCGGCAAAGTCTGAAATGCACTCCTTACTTCACAATTTTCTTATGAAATTACCATGACACAGGTAAACATTTCGTTAGAGAAGTCATTCCATCCAACCCCTGCTCACAAGGACACTCTGCAATATTCAACATAGCCGACGCCAATCCGCCTAAACAAATGTGACGGGACGATGATTCTAACCATATGATAACAATCGCCGTGTTTACTTGCATTCAATTTTTCTCGCGTTGATAGATATCCGCCTTGATTGACCTCATGCTCTCTTCAACTTGCACGCCGAAGCGTCGGCCATGTTGAGCAGAGATTTGAATGAAACGACTCCTGTAACAAAATGTTCACCTGGGCATTGCCTGTTGTGCCATTGTGCAGTACCTATCCTTTTTGAAGCGGAAAGCTTATAAAAACGCAAATTATTAAGTTAGGCATTCATTTCAGAGTTTGCCGATGCGCTCATCGTGATTTTTGAGACATTATCAATAAGGAGCAACTCTTATTTTTGCTCTAGCAAAAGTTTGCAACAGGCCCATTGTTACGATCCATTGTTTGTAAAGCATTCATTTTACTTAGTTATTGGTATAGATTTGTCATACTTGCGGAAGAACGCTCATTTGTGAAAGCTTTCGGTCATCTTGGTTTGATGTTGGAATCTGAAGATTGACAGCGGCGTTTTCCTAGTGTTTTTCGTTTTAGAAAGTTACCTGCCCTTTTCGGCCCTAAGAGCCCCATGTCCATCCTCACCCCATATAAGTACTCCAGTACTATCGACTGCCTTCCGGTGAGTTCTCTCCTTTGAGCCTTGAACCGGCGGCTTGTATGATGTGCGTGAAAAAAGTTTCCGAAATTTCGCGGAAAACCGTGCAAGGATTACCAGGAGATGGACCCCCCGGGGGGCGGGGGGGGGGGGGAGGCTGCGTGGCGGCCGGTATTTTTTAATTTCCTCCATGCGAGGCTAGTGACTCCGGTATGTTTAAAAAAGATTAGAATTGCCAAGTGGAACATTGTGGGCCTCTTGTTTGTGGCCGAGTCCGTGTGGTGCGGGGGGAAGCGTGATTGGTAAGCAAGTAATAGATCCGTTAGCGGTTAGATATGCACGTATTACGCGGTGGCCGCGCCGCACAGTGGATCGAGTCAATTAGAGAGGTCGGACATGAAATTTTTGACAAATACCGCAAATTTGTATGTTTATTTTCGCCACATTTTAAACTTCAAGGAGTGCTTCTTGAAGACAATTTCACGAGGAAACCAATGAAACCACTTTTAGAACCTCAAAGTCTTTTATAAACGGAGTTATAAGCGTTTAAAGTTTCCGAATTTTGTCCGACCTCTCCTGTTGACTCGATCCACTGTGCGCCGTGCATTGGCTACCCAGCGCGGCTTAAGACGTCGTCGTCGCTCATCGTGTAGGTTAGCCCGTCAGCACTCAATCCCCCCGCCCCCTCTCGTCTTTCTCCGCCGCACCGCCTTGCCCTCCTCTCCTCTTCCTACTCCACTTTCCGCGGTTTTCTTTCGCGCGAGGAGCTTCAGCTCCGTGTTTTCCACCTCCGTGAGAGTTCATATGGACAAAATCAAGCGGAGGGGGCATACACACACAGAAATTTTTTTAAAAAAAACAAACGTAGAGTGTCTGGGGTCGATTACCCATGAAAAATATTTTTGCTGAGCCTCTATAGTCAAATTAGCGAATCTAACATTTTTGGAAGTAGAAGGGGGGGGGGGTGTGGATAGGCTCCGCCCTCGCACCTTTTGAGGTCAATATTTCGGAAGCAGATGGGCCGATTCTGGATTATTTGGTGTTACCTTAGATCATTGCATTTTTTCTTACCCTCTGATTTCGAAGGAATAATTTCACAATTTTGAATGCATCCGAATTTTCTTATAAATTTTCTTCTTCTAGTTTTTCAGAATATTGTATTCACAAAATGATCTATGTACATATTTAAGAGCAGCTGCTACAGCACTCTTTGGCACTCTGCGACATCAAGCCGCTGAATTCCCCTATCCTCTCCAAAGCCCTTCAAGCAGTTGGCACTCCTTCATTTCCTCTAAAACCCCCTGTCGTCACCCCTTCACTGGGAGTCCCCCTCGTCTCCTACCAGAGGGAACCCAATCAAGCATCTTCTTCGGCAGCCTTCCTCCCATCATCCCGTGAACATGACCATATTAGACACGCTTTTTGGTCATGACGTCGAAGGCAATACCAGTTTCGACTCCCATGATCTGATGCACTCTTTCATCGCGGACACGATCTCTCCTAAAAATTTCAGCCGACCCTCTTCCAAAATCCATCTCCATTGCTCTTGGCACACCCTGTGTCTGTTTCTTCAGCTGTCAAACTTCACATCCATAAGTGGACCGCGTTCAGCAGACAGGAACCAAGCCACATCAGGTATTGCCAAATTTAACTAGGCAATTTAATTTTTTACGAGAGAACGTTTGGGCGAATTCCTTTGAACATTTTAAGAAAGCTTCGCACTATGCAGAGAATTCTTTGGAATCTGCACAAAAATCCGCGCAACCGTTTTCATGTGAAATACTGTCCAATTGAATTTTGGCATTAGCTAGTTCAAGGTCAATCAATTCGGGCGTGGAAAATATGAACGTTAACACACCGATTGTTATCTGGTCTAATCCAGTTCAGGTGTTATCTCGTCCCATCAAACGTGTTTTGGCGGATTGGCGTCGGCTATGATGATTATTGCCGACGATGGAACGACTCCTCTTACAAAATGTTCACCTGTGCCGTAGTATCGTTTTTGAAGCGGGAAGCTCAAAAAACCGCAAATTTCTTACGCAGATTGTGAAGTTATGAGTGCATTTCAGAGTTTGCCGATGCGCTCATCGTGATTTTTGAGGCATTATCTATAAGAAAACAACTCTTAGTTTTGCTCTAGCAAAAGTTTGCAACAGGCCCATACTTTTATATGATTTGTTCAAGAAATGTCGATTTTAAACAATCGACAAGATTAGTTCTATGTTCTATGAACATAGACAATTTACAGTGCAAAGGAAAACTACAACTCATTTCAATTTCATTGCAGTGTTAATTTCAATAAAAGAGAGGCCCCTAAAAGACACCTGAAAACTCCTTTCAATTACTTAATAGGCAACACCTACACACAATCCTCTAAGCAGCCTCATTAATTTTGTCTGCTATTGCAATTGATTGCAATCTGTGTTCCTTGGGGATCGCCGTAAAATTTGGTAGAAAAACCATGTATTTTCATGGTAGGCCATTGACCCTGTCGAGTGAAATCGTCCATTCTTGAGGCTGCGAAAAATCATAAAGTTTCGGAAATAAAAAGTTGTCCCGGACGCCCACAAGGTCGAAAAAGGCGTCACTGCCTAAGAATGCGCGAGCGACTCATTCTCAGCATGAGGGCATGGCCCAGGAAATCAGCGATGAGGCGTTAATGATCGACTGTCGCTATATTTCCCCATTTGAAGCTATGATAAAGAATCTATCATTAAGGCGTTCGTTGCGAACACCCTGTTCATCGACCCTTCTCCATAGGCTTTATGGCAGATCAATCGATTCATCGCAAAGCACGCCACGCCGCTGCAGGAAATGAAGCTTATAAAATCCAGTGGGAACCGTGGGTGACGAACCTGAACTTGTTACAAGCGCAAGGAACGATGCTCTGACCCAGATCGAGATCGGGGTGAGTGTGAGTGTGGTGAGTCAGTCGGGGACCGGTTGCCGTCACTAGACGATGAGCCAGACACCGTTGCAATAGTGACAGCCGTACTGCCGCTCTAAGGAAGAACGCCGTATGAACATTCGAGAGTTGCCAAATTTCCTTCTATACACTGAAAAAAAAAATCTCGGTGTATTTCCTGAGAAAACGGTAAAATTACCAAGAATTCAGGGTTCTATTTGATCCCAGTTTTTTCTTGGTAAAATTACCATTTATGGAATTAGTAATTTTACCGAGAAATCACGGCAAAATTATTGACTTTCTCGGTAATTTTACTGAGCCCCGGTAAAAACGCCAATATTTTTTATCGACTGTGGTAGAATTACCGAGATAAAATGGCAAAGTTACCGGGAATTGGTTACCAATAAAAGTGGTATTCTTACCTGGAAAGAACAGTAAAAATACCGGTTTTCAGGGAAGCTTACCAGTCTGTCTTGGTAAAATTACCAACAATTGGTAAAAAAAAGTGAGATGGTAAAGGTACCGACGGACCTTGGCAAAAACGCCTAGAATTTTTTTCAGTGTAAAATGTTTATTTTTGAAGAAAATTATGAATATTTTTCCTTGAAATTTTCAGGAACTTCAGGTGAAATTACGAACAATATTATCTGAAAAATAGGAAGATAAATATTCATGAGTTTACCCGGTAATTCGTGCCTTATCAATCGAAATTTGGCAACGCCTGAAGGTTCATACGACGTTCTTCCTTAGCACGGCAGCGGAGACCGGATGTTCCGTGGGAAACATGTCAGTTCCCGACTGTCTTCCCGGGAAACAATGAGTTTTTTTTCGGACATGAATGTGCCCATAGATAGGGCGTAACAGTCCCAAACGAATCCGTACTTTTGGCTCATTTTAGAAACATTGCATTGTGTTGAAGTGGAGTTATGTGATTGCATTGTGCACTATATTAGTTTCCTCATACACGATGATGAATTTTAAAAAATCTGGGGGAACAAGGCTGTGAAACGGCGAAATGAAAACGAGGCGTTTCGCTAGAAATCCTTGGCATTTTCAATCGAGGCGAAAGCTAAAAAAACGAGTGCACTCTGATAAAAATATTTATGTTCGTGTACTTCTGGTTAATAGAGGAAGTGAAACACAAACCAAACCAACTTTTGTGTTGATTTTGGTACAGTTTGCGGTCACTTAAGCGCAGAAAACAACGGTGAGACTGGGAAACCCCAGAGTCAATCGAAAACTATGGTTAGTTTGTGTTTTACTTCTTGTATTAACCAAACTTTAGTGTGGAGTTTTCTCTCACTCTCCATCACTGGACCAGAGTACGATACACTCAATGCAGAGTACAAGCACAAGTACTCAATACTGCCTCATACAGTTAGGTGCTTTTATGGATAGCCAGAAATGGTGGCTTCTCATTGTGAAATGAAGCCCGTATTACAGTCTGATAACTTGGCCATGGACATTCTGCAATATGGATTTACTATTCCTTGTTCACTGTAAAAACGAAATTTGTGTCATTAATCTACCCAAGCAAATAGGTGATTCTATGGATAAGCCAGGCACAGTGGTTTCTCTGGCAAAATAAAGTGCAACTTTGAGCCCCTTGCATGGCGTGTATAAACATTAAATAGGTAGATTTTTCTTAAAACTGCATTTTTAATGGTGCTACATAATGTAAGCCTTAAAGTTGGGAAAGAAAATGAAACGACTGTGCCACAGCTTAAAGGGTTTTATTCTTTATCATTTGTCGTCAAAAACACTCAAAATTTCCAAACAAATAACATAAAAGAAGGGATGCTCATTATCAGGGCCGGATTTAGGGGCCGGCCACATGGGTCGCGGCCCATGGCGGCAAATTTTGCAATTTTTTTAAATGTAGCTATAAAGAAAACTCGGATTCAGAAAAAAAAACAAGAACGAGAAAAGGTGACGAAATCTCTCGTTTCCTGAGAGTATATCTCTAATTTTGTGGTCTTTCTGTGATACAATAGACAGCACCTCTAATATGTTGAGTTAGACTAAGAGAGAAACCGAACACGGAATTTGGCCTGAAATGGCGCGGCGCAGAGAGCAATGATGGCGAGAACTTGAGATGGAAAGGAGAAACCCTCGGCGCAGCGCGGAGGTCGGCTTGTAACACATATTAGCGCCTACAAGACTGCATGGATACTTCGCGCATTGCGTCAAAGACAGTGCGGTCGCTGCGGTCAGCAGTGGGCGGCGTGAAACGCATAGCGCCTACAAGACTGCGTGAATACTTCACGCATTGCGTCAAACACAGTACGTGCAGCAGCGGTCGGCGTGGAACGCATAATAACACATACAAGACTGTAGGAATATTTCACGCATTGTGCCAAACACAGTGCGGTCAGCGCGGCGCAGCGGCGAAAGTTAAAATCATTAAATCACATCTATGTTTGTTCTTTCATAATTTTTTCGTTCATTTCATATAGATGGAAAGCCTTGTCCACACAGAGAAAGGTTTACAGAACTTAATTTTCGCGCCAAGCCAAGTTCCGTGAACTTTTGCTAGTAGTGTTGACAGGGCTTTCGCAAAAAATATGTCCAACACGAGTGAACGCGTCTTATGCACCCCTCCTCCTCTGGTACGTTCACTTGATGGTTTTTATTGATGTTTGAAAACGAATGAGAAGGGGGCGGCAATGAAGTAAATCCGGCCCTGCTCACCATTTGAGTGACTTTAGGGGGCATCGAAAATTTGTAACTTTACAAGTTTCCTAGATTGAGATCTGCGGGATCAATGCCCCCTTCGCCTGTCTCCGAATAAATATACCCCCTATTTAAAATTCAGTGAGCTTGAAACCAACCTAGCTCCGGTTCAGAGGCGGATCCAACAATTTGGCAGCACCGAATTGCCTCCATTAAAATCTATGCTAAATAATCGATTCTTTTTGGAGCACCTCTCCAAGAATCGATACATTTCCGTACGTCTAAATGGAGGAAAGACTACGTTGCCAATTTTCTGTATCCGCCAATCCTCCGGTTTGGTTTATTCCTTCTGAGCACTTGTTTTTTGTCAAAATGCTTGCAAAACACTCATTTAAGCAGCGGCGTTCAAGTCTCTTTTTTACCTTTTGGCATGAACGGTCACATTTCTGGATTCTCATTCCTCGAAGCGTCGCGTCGCGTCCATTCACCGCGAGAGGTCAAGAGCCTACCGCAGCCTCATGCTGCATGACTGAGCAGCTCTAAATGTTTTCCACTTTTCAGCATCGTCAATCAAGAAGCGACGCAGCATCACGCTACGCCGCGCCGCGCCGCCGCCGCCTTCATTCATTTCACCCTCCCCCGCTCGTATACGGGGTGATTCATGGCAAAAAACAGATTTGTCCGTTTTGTCCGTTGATCACCGAGGCTTTGGTCAGATTCCTTAACATTAGCAGGGTGTCTACCATCCCGATTTTTCCGACTCTATCAGGATTTGAGGTCGATCAGGAAACAATTCCGATTTCATCAGGATTTGAGGATGAATCGGTCGTAAAATCAGGATTTGAGAAAAATCGGCACACCGAAAAAAAAAAGTCGCTTGGATCTAGAGTCCAGACTCTTAAAAACATTGACAAGAAAGAATACTCTTGATTCAATAGGATTTTTGCTTAAATCGAGAACCAAGCCTCTTAATTTAAGCGGATCCCTTTTTGATTCAGGCAAAAATCCGATTAAATCAAGAGTATTTTTTCTTGTCATCGTTTTCAAGAGTCCGGACTCTAGATCCAAGAGACTTTTTTTCCAGTGCAGTTTTTATCGAGGTATTTTTGTGAAGTTACATTCTCCTCTTTTTCTCCGCAAAAGATCAGGATTTGGAAAAATTATGAAATCAGGATTTGGCAATCAAATATTAAGAAAAATCAGGATTTCATCAGGATTTCCCTGAATGATAAAAAAACTAGACATTCTGACTAACCCTTTAGCATCGAAGAGGTATCCAATTACGCAGCTCCCAACACTAAGAATCTAAATTTAATTTTGAGCCCTCTCTCCAGCGCTGCTATTTTATTTGACCGGAGATTCCGGGGTTCCTGGAATTAACTCCAATTTCTTAAAGTTCCGAGAAAAATTCCGATTTTTTCAAAATTTCCAGGCAAAAATTCCGAAGTACGCCCGGATTTAATTCGAAAGATCGTTAAATTTGATAAAAAAAAAAAGTCGGTCAAACTGACGAAAACCCCCAAAATTCTGTGAAAATTCCGAGCTAGGAATCTCGAAAATTCCGGAAAAGGTTCCGATTATTTGAAAAGTTAATAAAAAGTGAAATAATCTATATTATTTGGAGCACCTCTGGCCCTTCCAAGTATACATCTATTTAATTCCATAGGTTTAAATTGAGGGAACCCAATGTTGCCAATTTGCTGAATCCGTCTCTGGACTGCCACCCAACACATCAAAATGTGACTTTTAGCCACCGGCTCCGAGCCCGAAAAACCTATGTCGCGTTCTACTGTCCTAAGGAAAAACGTCAAATCAACACCCGGATGTTGCCAATTTCATCAGAGATAATACCATATCCTCAGGGAACTTGTAAATTTTACCCTTTGAATTTTTTCCAAAACTTTATTTGCAATTTAATCTAGGGCATTTGAAAATTTTGGCGGGGAGCATCGATATTGTTTCTCCTAAACGAGTATTTTATAAGGCTAAATTCGGCCACATTCGAACGTCCTCGTGACGTTTTTCGAGAGAACAACCGTGTTTGCTCAGTGACCGCCGAGTTTACGCAGCTGGCACCGAATGGGACCGTTCGGTTTCCGAGTCCGCGGAAGGAACCAAGTCCCATGAGCCTTGAAATCCCCTTTAAATCCTCGATCCACGGCTCACGAGGTGTCGGTGCTTACGCCCATCGAAAATCCAGTGAATTTGCGCTCGTTCACACGCGTTTCTCGCCAAGAGGGTCTCATCCGAAAACTGATTTGCATCACCTCCGAAATTTGAGATCTCTGCAAATAGTGCCGCTCTGCTGAGGGGGTTTCGCGATTCGACCGATTTTTTCGAGGCGAAATCTCGCGAGGAACAGGGACTTTATTTCAGCTACATTGTCGAGGGGCGAGGACAGAGATGAAAAATTTCATGATACTTTAAATTATGAAATGATAAAACTTTTTCTCCAATTATTGGCTTAGTATACTGTGCAACGCATGGGAACAGAAAATCTTAGTTTGAAGGGTGTTAAAAAATCACGAGTCAATTTTCGAAGTCGTTTATAGATTCATCGGATAAATTTTGCGGATCACACACCATGCAGTCCCTGAAACATCGTTGAAATGAGAGGTATCGATAAGGGCTGTTTTTGGGCCCACCTTAACTGAACGCCCTCTACTCTACAATTTTTTGCTCATTGGAGGTCTATATTTCTCTAAATATAGAAAAAACGATCTAGTCGTTTCCGGTTTTTTAACGGGTCTAATACGAACTTAAGCATGGGTCATTGAATGCGGATTTTTCGGCATTCGATCGGAAAAGCGGAAAACCCACATTTTTCGCCAAAATCGTCCTTCAGACCCTTGTTTAAGCCAGTATTAGACCCCAAAGGAGACCATTCATGAACAAAGCACGAAGGATTCCGTTGAATATGGACCTTCAACGAGCAAAACATCGTAGAGTTGAAGGAATTCAAATAGAGTGGGCCCAAAACAGCCCTTATCCATACCCCTCCTCCCACAAAAAATGAAATTTAACTGTTAAGCCCTTTGAAAGTTCCCGTGAAATTTCATTTTTCATCTCAGGGTGGAGATTTAGAAAAATCACAATAAATTCAGTAAATTGACCAAAATCGTTCCTCAACAATGGAAATATCAAGTGCAGGCCCACAAATGAATCGACTCGTGGAAAAACGTTCAATATCCATCACGCATTTTCATACTTTTTTTGCACGCAGTAGCCTATCGCTCTCCAACACCGATCAACTAAGCCGACTTCCTCGCTAATTTTCTAATTGCATGTGGGAGGTGGGACTTCAAATAAAATTAGTCATCATTTCTAACGTCTTAGTCTAAAACTCCGGTTTGTAAGTTACAATGAAATCGCCTCAAGCGAACTGACACCATGACCTCAGTCGTGGTATGACCATGACTCAACCGGGCCAGCCGAAGGGCGCGGGGCCATCGATCGCTTACCTAGTCATCAGTGACCTCTCGGTAAATTCTTAATACAGGCGTTTGAATAGCGTTAAGGAAAGACGAAGAAGTTAATTTGACGCGTATAAAGAAAAGTACTTGTCAGTTTGATTTTCGCGCGCTTTCGAGGTCTAGCCTTCCCGTGAATGTATGTGAAATGGACATCGCGTAAAGAGATTGCAGGGTGTCTACCGATACCCAAAATTCACCAATGTCCCTGATTATCCCCGATTTTGGAAGGGTGTCCTCGATATCCCCGAAAGTCCCCAATTTTCTTGTTCAGGTCCCCAAAAAGTGACAAAAATTATCCTAAACACCGGAATTTTCTAATTTTCCCGCCAGCCGCGGCGACGCGGTATAACAAAGAATTTAAAAAAAAAATTGAAGTGTTGCTTGGTTTTTCGTATGTTTTCATCGGTACAACATGACTTGTAAAATTAGTCGCATAAAATACGCCTTTTAACGCTCTAACCAGCTCCCTTTCTCTTACTATTTCGGGGAAAAAAGTCCCCAATTTTCTTGAAAAAACTCCCCTAGTATAGTCCCCGAAAGTTCCCAATTTTGGTTTTTCATAACTAATAGACACCCTGGATTGAGTGTCAATGCGAATCGGAGAAACTAAATGATTCTATCAAATATTAATCGATCACTGTTGCGATTATTTTATGTAAGAAAATTGAGGCTATTTGTGTAGTTCAAGGTTACTGGAAAGAAAAATTCACGAATCTTAAAATGGAGAGGTCTCTTGGTTCTTATAAGGGTCTTCAGCCTCTTGATTTTTCATCTTCTGAAGCTGGTATTGTGTAGCAAAGATTAGTATATGGATAGATACTGCTGAAAAGCGCACTGTTCTCATGAAAACCTCTCTGGAATCTCGCGCGATTAAAGCAGCCACCTTCTTGCATAACTTCGAAGTAAAAAACATACGTTTTTTTCCCCCTTGTTTTTTCTCAGTTTTATTACTCTCTTTTCCTTTGGATTTAATGTATTTTCGTATTTTTTTTATATTCTACTTATCGTGGTATGTATTTTTTGCAGGTGCTTTTTTATCTGTTTTTTCCCCTCATATTCTTTTCATTTTTAGTTCAAGTTTCATTATTAATTTAATCAAATCTTCAGTTCTATGAGCCCTACTCCCCCCTCGACCAAACGGTAGAATTGCAGTGTATTTAGGGGAGAATAGTGTATGAAAACGTTCAAATGCCACGCCTGAAAATAAACTAAACAAAAAAAAAACAAGAAAACAATTAAGATCCGTTAAGCCAAGGATTTCTACAAATCCCTGTCGGTTGTCGGTGTTGTTTTAATTATTTTCCATCAAACCTGCTTTATTTAAGCGGTCGTAGAGTGGAAGGAAACAAGGATTTTCTCAGTTAAATCATTGAACCAATAATGCCTTTAGTGAGAATACCTCTCTTTAAGCAATTGGATTGCCGGGCAACATGAAAATCTCTTTTTTCATTGATTTTTCCATTCTATTTCGAATTAGCGCCAAGGGGGGGGGGGGGGGGGGGGGGGTTAGGCCGGGTCGCAAAAATGCAATTTTTTCCCGGAAATGAATCATGTTGAAAAAAAGTTGTATTACCATGTCAGAATAACGTATACAAAATTTGAAGCGCCTAAGTCAACTCTAGACCCCTCCGCCTTAGCGATTTAGGCGTAAATTTTAAAAATGCATTTTAGAGGACGAAAAAAGGTCATTTTCAGTAGATTTTCCCGAGTTACTGCCCTTTAGGGCGAAAATTTTAAGCATTTTGCCGTATTCTGAGTGGTTAAACGAGTAACCGGCGAACGAATCATAAGAAAGCAGCGACGCCGCAAGCCGCGCCGCCGCGTCGCGGCGCCTACGCTTGCCCCTAGCGCGACGCGCGGCTGAATACCTTCCGTTAGCCACTGATCGGGCGCATAAAGGAGGGGAATGAATGTATAATCGCGGTTAAAACTGATTTCTCCATGAATCGAACCCTTTCCTTCAACATTCGGATGTTCACCTTAAAGATCACCTATTTTTATACCTTCCTCAACAAAGAAAGCTTGAAGTGTGCAGAGTTCAGCCTATTTTTTCAATTTCCTTATTGATTCAATGGGATTAAGGAAATTGCAAAAATAGTTACCAGAGCTCACCACGTGGAGGTAACTGCACTTTGAGCTCCATCCCCCCTTTGTTTTTGGTTCCTTTTTGATCTACAGTTCTATTGTCATCTTCATTAAATAAATTAGAATACTGTAATACGGTGAGATTTTGAGGAACACATGAATTCTAGTGTTTCTTAGGAACATTTGAATGTCAAAGTCTTGACTTCATATGTATTTTGATGCTTTCGATCATTCATGATTTCCCATTATAATATCAAAATCGGAATTCTGATTTGCTTTCAAAAGAGGGCATTCGCTTCCTACTTTTCATCCGTTGTAAAATTTGAAGATGACGTTCGTCTTCTGTGCTAGCGAGGGTTGATGCATAAGTCACCTCCTTCACACATCTTTCCACGGCTTGTGTGTGACATGGGAAATCAACTTTAAAAATGGCGCCTTCTCTTGCGAAACGTTGAAAATCTTCAAGGTCTAGATCTGATAGAACAGGTGGCTCTGTCACGGCCACTTTGTTCCATTGCACTAAGGATGTATAATCCTCTGCTTCAAAGTTCAGTTTCGGAATCGTGAAGATTCGTGTTTCTTTTGGCTTGGTCTTGCGTGCTTCTGCAATTTTTTCCCATGCATCTATTCGTACTTCTTCTCGTTCGTCTGTGATCATAGCCAGGAGGATATTCTCAGGATGTCCGAAGTAACCGTTTCTTTGTATAACAGGGTCTACGATATCCTTCAATGCTTGTGGCAGATACCGGGACCAACTGATCAGCTTCCATAAATTTGGTGCTCCATCTTGAATCGAGTGGTTTCTTTTGATTGAAAACCACAATGGAGCATACACTTTTTGAATAAACTCAACTAGTGTTTTCAAATTTTCGGACGGGGTTTCTGTTGAAATGTAGAGCCTCAGAAGTCTACAAGCAGTTGTGACCCATCGTGTGTGAGCCATTTTTCCGGGAGTTCTCTTTGCAAGGCTCTCCTCGCAAAATCCTTCTGACACTGCCACGGAAATCAGGAGCAAATATTGCTGATCACTGCTGAGGGTTTTGGGGTTGACAAAATCCAAGTCCAACATCGTGAAAACTGGTTCAAATTCAATCACTGGAAGGGTGTGACAGTTTTTGAGTTCCAATCCAATGGGGCCCGCAAATGAATAAGGACCTTTGGTTTGACCGTCCAAATTTTCAATGAGGTGTCTTAATGGCAATTCGTTGCAATGCAGTTGGCAAATGCTTCTTTGCAGCGGACGCTTTAATCTTAGTTCAAGAAGCCGCACTATACCTCCTTTGTTGCCGGTGTTAACATTAGTACCATCGCACCCGATAATCTTTACATTTGACGCGTTGATTCCATTTTTCAATAAAAAATCAATAATTGCAATTGTTATGTCCTTTGCGGTGCCGCTACTGGGAGTGACGAATCCTAAGTACCGCGATCCAGGTTCTTGAACAAGCACGATGTGTTCTTCCATGGTTTTGGATTGATAAGTCCTCTTCCCATCGGTCTGTAACTGCATCGTCTCGTCCTTTCTTCCGTCAAAGTACAGTCCCTCTATTGCGCTTCTGGATTTCTTTTCAACGTCGGCAATTTTCTTTAACATTTTCTTCTTCTGACGTTTTAAGTAACTCCGGTCTACAACTTTCGATTTGTCCGTCGCGTTAATTAATTTAGCATCTACTAAAGTTGCTGTGACAATCATAGCAGCAGCTCTAGTGGGCACACCAGTTCTTGCAAGAATTTCAGTCACTGTTGGTAATTGCAAACGCATTTGCCCCGGTAATGATTTGCGCACATTAGAGTTGACGTCGATTTTTTCCTGACAAAGCATGTCCAATTCTGAACTGATCGAATTATCACCATCTGTTGAAAATCCTTGATGAGACGTTGGTGAGAGCGGTTCTTCATCTGAAACCTGAATTTCTGAATCGGGTTCCTTGTCAATTTCAGAGTTCCTTGCTTCGTGACTCCTTTGCGACGATAATCTCCTCGCTCTTTTCAGCAAAACTCCTGTCTCCTTGATATCAACGCCACCGATTGCCAAAAGCCGCTTAGTCCGTTGATCGATTAAAAACGACACCTCTTTTTCGGGAACTTTCGAACCTTTTTTGCAAGTACATTTTTTAATTTGCTGACACTTGCAAGTACAAATATCCATTAATTTCCGCGAATTTGTTTTAAAATCGTCAATTTTCTTCGTAAGTGACACGCCTTTATGAGGTTTACACGCACTCCTCTTAATGTCACCGCACTTTTGATGATACCGTATGATCGCAGCTTTAACGGCACTCTCCGTAACAGTAGGGATTGAAGCTCTCCTCCAAATTTCACACAGTTTTTTCGCGACGGACGAAGCAATCATATGGATTGTAGGTTCCCGGCCACAATTTTCGGCTCGTAAAAGTTCACGAGTGTAATAAAAGAACTTCATCACCTCCCGGTTTGTTGGCAGCATTGAACCACTTAAGGGTGCGGAAAAACCAAAAAAAGGGCACTCGACCGTGTTTCTCGTCACTTTCTTCACCATTTTCAAATGTTCAGTCAACACACACAACAGCTTTAATCAACTAAACCGACTCTATCAACTAACGACTTAGTCAAATTGCACAATTCGACGGGCACGTTCACTCGATGTTCGTCGTTCAAACGATAAGGCGAAACTAAATCTTGTGACTGAATACAAGACAAGCGTAGGAACTTCAAACTTTGAGATGGGTTTTTACCCCCGGTTGGCAGCCAATCAGGTGATAGCATTCATCTAGGAATGACCCAGGTCAGGCGGTGGGTTTTCAAGAGTCTTACGCCGGTGGTAAAGCCCGCGGGGGTAAAACCCGCCCTCGCGCTGACTTCAACGTCATGCATCGCATGCATCCTTATGCCCAGCTCCAAGTGGTATTTCAGCAGCTGAGATCTGTTAAACTGGTCCGGCGAAATGAGAGCAAATTAACTATTTTTGCAATTTCCTTAATCCCATTGAATCAATAAGGAAATTGAAAAAATAGGCTGAACTCTGCACACTTCAAGCTTTCTTTGTTGAGGAAGGTATAAAAATAGGTGATCTTTAAGGTGAACATCCGAATGTTGAAGGAAAGGGTTCGATTCATGGAGAAATCAGTTTTAACCGCGATTATACATTCATTCCCCTCCTTTATGCGCCCGATCAGTGGCTAACGGAAGGTATTCAGCCGCGCGTCGCGCTAGGGGCAAGCGTAGGCGCCGCGACGCGGCGGCGCGGCTTGCGGCGTCGCTGCTTTCTTATGATTCGTTCGCCGGTTACTCGTTTAACCACTCAGAATACGGCAAAATGCTTAAAATTTTCGCCCTAAAGGGCAGTAACTCGGGAAAATCTACTGAAAATGACCTTTTTTCGTCCTCTAAAATGCATTTTTAAAATTTACGCCTAAATCGCTAAGGCGGAGGGGTCTAGAGTTGACTTAGGCGCTTCAAATTTTGTATACGTTATTCTGACAAGGTAATACAACTTTTTTTCAACATGATTCATTTCCGGGAAAAAATTGCATTTTTGCGACCCGGCCTAGGGGGGGTGCTCACCGATGGTCCTTGTGCTTAAAAAAAAATTATGCTTTAATTGAGCAATAATTTGAGCAATTTTTGAGATCTCTTGGAGTTCTTCCCAACAACTTTTGACTCCCCAAAATTCAGTTGAAATGTCTGATTTTTTGAAAAACTTTTCATCCCCTAAAACGGTGGCTTTATTTTTTTGTTGCAGCGAATTTTATCATGCAGTTCGTGATTTTGTCACTCATTGTCGGCGTACCTCTATTCACTTTTCATGTTTCCCTCGGGCAACTTCTGGCAAGTGGCGTCATCGATATGTGGAGCATATCCCCGATCTTCAAGGTCAGCAAATCAGTCTTAAAAATTGCTTTTTGTTTGTCATAGCCATTTTTATCTCTTATATCAAAAATCAGCAGTGCCATCACAATATACTTGAATGGATGTTGAGTCTAATCCTATTACTATTGAATAGTTACAGGTTCATTCTCCATTTTTCACTAAAAATTAGAGTCTTTTAATAAAATTTTCATGATTATGTCTACTGACTGAAATACCCGAGAAAAGTGCTTATTTCTATATGTAGGCACGAATAAAGTTTAAGTATGAAAGACAGTTTCGTAGGTACAATTTTGTAAAAGATCCGAAATATTTTGCGAATTTTTCTAGAATTGTTCGTGTATTTTAGTCGAGAATCTACTACCAAGTATGCAAAAAAAAAAAACAACTTAAAATTATTGTTCAATTTTCGATCGAGATTTTTATTTTCTATCAACGATCCATCTCCTACCTAATATTAACCGTACCTAATATTTTCGAAAATATGTCAGAGAGCACCCAGCATATTTCATTGCAGCGTTATACCATCTTCTCTTGAATTTTTTTATACACAGAAGTAAAGAACAATTTATATCAGATTAGTAATTTTCTTTCTACAGAATTTCAACTGAGTCTTCTTAACGCATGGTTTCCTCTCCTGTTGCTGTTTTCTCGCCTCATTCTCTTCTGCATTAAAATTTCAACCCGAAGGAATTCCTCGTCATTAGAAAACTACTTTTTTCATTTTCTTTTCTATGTATTACTGTTCAACGAATCATTTGAGTTTTCTGAATGTTATTGCTTATTAGCACACAATCAGAACTTCTTTCAGGACGACAATTTTTGAATGTTGATTTTTACGATCAAAAGGTTTGATTGAATTTCATCCTGTTTCAGGGAATTGGCATAGCTCTATTGCTTTCACAAGCTATGCTAGGTATCTACAGCATAATCGGAGTATCATGGATGTTCGTCTATTTTCGCGACTCCTTCATCACAAAGCAGGATGTCTACAGATGGGCCGAGCCGCTAGATCTCAGTCGGGAAGGTAAAATCATATTTTGAATAATTATTGCTTTATGGGACATACGAGTGAGGAAGAACATATTCATCTCAACCGAAGTTCTTAGAGTATGCGGGTGACTACTGAATTTAAAGAGAATATTCCTGAAACGTCAAAATCACAAAATTTTATGCAACTGGGACTACCAATCATTCTGCAAAACCGGACTAATGCATTGTTGCAAACAGAAGTATGAGATTTCCAAAAAACCAGGGGAAAGCTAAGAGATAAAACAATTTTCAAGTTCAATGAGCTGTAAGCTTGATCAGAAAAATCTACTCGGTTTTTGGAAAAAACTTTTTTCTTGTCTTAAACCAGTATCGAAATTTACAATTAACTCAATATCCAACTTAAAATTAATTTAATTTATTTGTTTTTTTCCATTTTCGCAGATGGTCTACCAGACTTCAGAAGGTCTAATGCCACATATAAATTAGAGGAGACTGTACCGGACTATTTCAATGGTGTTGTCTTACAGAGGCAATATTTACTGTCTCCTCCATCTGAAAGTGGCAGTATTAAATTTTCTGTAGCTTTCAACCTAGCAGTAGCTTGGCTTATTGTTTTCATTTCTCTAAGTAAAGGTAGGTTGAGTTCATCTCAATTCCATTATCCAGGACCTGCCCCCTTCGCCCCATCCAGGCTCTTTTTGTGTATAAACTCCCTGCATGACACTCAATGGTCGAGGAGTGTGTATGTCACATTTATATATGTATATTTTTAAAAAATAAGTAGAGCCTGATTCTGAAAATAATCTTACAGTCCATTTGTCCTGAGATTTTTTAAATGTAACTATGAGTATTGTGCCCTATGATTCAGAATGAGAAAAGCTGGAACAAGATTCCAGAAAATAAAGTGTATGGAAGTGAGAATAAACTGGTTCTTTTCATTCATTAATATCAACTGTTGGTCTTGCATGAAGCTTTGTTTCTATGTGAGGTGCTGCATCAATGTAGCACAGATTCTTTTGTACTGATGGTATTGAATGAGACAACAGAACAATGTCATTAACATGAATTCAGGATAAAAACATTGAGAGACACCTTAACTCTCTTCACATCTTGTCCGTTGGTTCCGAATACTTCATGAAGTATCAAAATTTTTTGTTTTCCCTCAATTTTTTAAAATTCATCATGAGTAATGTTTTTGTTAATTTCGGCTGTTGCATCTCCAGCACAACATCTTGTGCTTTGTTTCAGTCTTGCAGAAAAGTTTGATGTGAAAGAAATTTTGTGACTTTTATTTAAATCTCTATTGTACATGAGTAAAATTTACAGGGATTTTCTTTAGGAAAAATATTCTTTTATGCGATTTTCCAATGAGCAATCTGCTTAGTTATGACACCTGCAAATTACGGAGTATTTGAAAGCTTTGGCACAATCAGATCACAACTCTAAAGATAAACATTTGTCAGTTTTATAGTAAGGTTTTAATTATGTGTTCAATATGGAATTTGGTTTCTTCATTCAATTTTACCGGCACTTTTTTGCATTTCAGGTTTAAAATCCTATGGCAAAGTCATCTATGTATTTTCTGCAGTTCCTGTGATGGGTTTGTTTGTCCTCTGTGCGAAAATGCTCGGTGCTGCTCCTGGAATGTCTCAAAATCAGGAATTTTTTCTTGAGACTGATTGGAATGAATTTTTTTTAAATACAAAGGTACATTGCTCCTCTGATTTGGTTTGTTTTTCCCTTTCGAATTACTCTGAAATCGGTACAATTTTTATTCCTATTAACTAACCACAGAAAAATGCTCTTCAAAATACATACTTTATCATAAATGGGCCTGTTGCAAACTTTTGCTAGAGCAAAAATAAGAGTTGTTTCTTATAGATTATGCCTCAAAAATGACGATGAGCGCATCGGCAAAGTTTGAAATGCATTCACAACTTCACAGTCTGCGTAAGAAATTTGCGGTTTTTTGAGCTTCCCTCTTCAAAAGCGATACTACGGCACAGGTGAACATTTTGTATGAGGAGTCGTTCCATCGTCGGCAATACTCATCATGGCCGACGCCAATCCGCCAAAACACGTGTGATGGGACGAGATAATACCTGAACTGGATTAGACCAGATAACAATCGGCATGTTTTAACGTTCATGTTTTCCACGCCCGAATCGATTGACCTTGAACTCTCCTCGAATTACGCGCGGAACTGCGCGCAAGTGTCGGCCATGATGAATATCGCCGACGATGGAGCGACTCCTCTAACAAAATGTTCACCTGTGCCGTAGTATCCTTTTTTGAAGGGGGAAGCTTAAAAAAACGCAAATTTCTTACGCAGATTGTGAAGTTATGAGTGCATTTCAGACTTTGCCGATGCGCTCATCGTGATTTTTGAGGCATTATCTATAAGAAACAACTCATATTTTTGCTCTAGCAAAAGTTTGCAACAGGCCTATTGAGGAAAGAGTCAATTGAAGTCTAAGAAAGGCAAAATACTCTCAGAAATAGCAGGCCCTCTTGTAGTGGTTAATCGACTGCAGTATTCTTGGTATTTCTTTTTAAGATAGCAAGAAAGGAGGAATGAGCTATTTCATACAACCTTCAACCTCAGGCTGAGCTCTCATTCTTCATTTAGTTCTCTCTCGTTTTTATTGTTACATGTTGAGAAATTGGAACCTATTAAGAGCAGTATCTCTGAAATTTCTTTTCAAGCCTCTGACAAAATGTAAAGATTATATCTGTTTGATTTTGTAGGCAATATTTTCAAATAATTATCCACATTCTCACATCTAAAATATTAAGATTCAAGATATTTTTTATTGCACCGGATAAAAACTTATAAAATGTTGTGATACAATTACATAATTAGTCATAAAAGCATAAACTTAGTGTTAGAAATCATCAATATCATAGATGCACTTTGGTACAAGGAATTCAAATAGGTAATGCATGAAACTGCTAATTGTTTCACAATTTATAATTTCATTGGGTAATTTGTTAAAGAGTTTAATACCTGTATTTATTATTGTTATTATTATTATTATTATTTGATATGAACCAAATAAAGATTAAAGTTTTTAAGAGAAAAGGATAATGAGAAAACTGTGCTAGAAAATTCAAATTGAAAAAACAAAATGTCATAAAGCTCTCCTCAAGCCTCAATCCCCCTTTTCCCCCCAACAGCGTTATGCATTTATTTTGTGAAAGGACTCCTATGCTCAGCCCACTTTTTACTTCAAATATTTGAACAAAATCATTGGCTTATTTTTAAGTGCATACTCTGATCTGACCTGTGGTAATCATTCTTTCCTTTTCAGAGCTGGACTGCAGCTTTTGTGGAATCATTCGCTACGTGGGGCATGTTAGGTGCGTCTGCCATGCAGATTGCATCACACAATAAGCAGAAGAATTTGCTACCCCGTGATACTGGACTAGTCATTATTATTACTCTAGCAGTTCTCATTCTCTCCTCTTTCCTTGCTCATACTTGTTATCAACTTATTTTAGCTCATGGCTTTCTCTACAGCCCAAGTTCCTTTGGTAAGTTTACCGAATTTTTTTATGTTCCATTCCTCTTAACGAATAGCAACAGCATCGTGACCTTTTAGTTATTTCTGAAGCTTCAAGTATAGTATTAAAAAAAAGAAGGAAAGAAAATCCAATGCAGGTTCAATGATAATTGAATGGAGACTTTTTGAGCTTTTTTCTCGGGTGTATGTGATAAAATATGATGTGTGCTCAGACTGGAATTTTGTTGGCTATGGATGACCAAAAGTTGAACCCAACCTCCTAATCCAATTCTAAGTCAGGAAAATTATATTTTAAACTCAAGCTGTGCACAAGTTAAGCTTTTTACAGCAAGCTCCAGCCATTACTTAGTTCCTTAACGGCGCAAATCATCAATCGGCGATCAAATAACTAAGTAAACGTTCTTGTCTTAACTTGCGGTCAACCAAAAACCTGCCAACAAAATCCGAGCCCAGAATAATTAAATAATTTTAAAGCCTGCAATATTTGTGCAATATATGAGAAATTTCTATGGGGAAAAAAGTATCAATTAATATGCTTCAAAGCCTATAATTCTTGAAATTATAGGCTATTAAGAAATTCATTGTGACTTTAGTAAGAACGTCCTTTATAAAACCCTAAAGAGTTCAAATAAAGCAATGCATGTGTCTATCTATCTATCTATGTACGTATCTGTCTGTCTTTGACCGGAGTTCTCTTTGTTTTGCAGAAAAAATGTCCACCTACAGATTTCTTCACAGGCGGAATTCTCCACAACCTCCATCACACTATGCCGTTGGCCCACATCGGATGCCCCATAATGGCCTGTTTCTCGGTGAGAGAGTAATAAATCCGAGCATAAATCCTAGGCATGAAAGTGGTTACCAGGCACTTCGATTTGCCACTGAACTAGTTCCTGCGACCTTTGCTCTTCTTGGAGCCGATAAAGTCTCTCCATTTTGGTCCGTCCTGTTTTATTTTGTGCTGACATTATTTGGCATCGCTCAGCAGGTATTTTTTAATTTTTAAATTATTAAATGTTTTATCTTTCATAATCAAGAGACCATTAACCAAGTCGGAGTGCAATTTTTTTCCCCATTATTATGACTGAAAATCTCCGTGCAAAATGAACATTAAATTTATCACTTATATCTTTGTTATTTTGAACCTATGCCAAAATTTACCTGAATAACTGCGAGACGTGACTGCAGGCTCTACATTTGAACCTTTTGAAATCTGAAGTTTAAAATCCAAGCATTAATACTTCAGTCTAAAGTGCAAAACAATAAGTCAGTTGGGCTAGTCACAGAATCGTGCTCTGGTGGCTTAAGCTTATTAGTTAGGAAAAAATAACAAAAACTGTTCAAATGCCACGCTTTAAAGTCCAAAAATATGCCGCAAGCCATCATCCTATGCAGTAATGCAAGCTATGGTTTCTTCCACCTTGGTTTCATCAGTCAATGAGACTCTCATCTGCTTTAGTTGCCAGACGTAAAACACGAATGAAACCATGGTGGATGATTTCGAAAGCTGTATCTCTTGACAAGCTGTAACTGTGCTAACATCGGACGTGAAAATTTGGAATTTGAACAGATCTTTTCATTTTTGCTAATTCATATGCTGAAGGACGACAAATGTCAAAAGATGATTCTGCAACTAGCGCGACTTACCCATTGTGAGAATAAGTTTTCAAAAGCTTGGTGCTCATTGATAAAGTTGGTCTATGATCACAGAGAAAAAGTATCCAATCATGTTTCTCTATATACATGCTTTAGTTTGTCATCATAGTGCCGGAGGTATATTTTGTAACTCAAATTCCAGGTTTAAAGGTTACATTGAAAGCATCTGATAATTGAACATGATTCATTCACAGAAGAGCTTTTCAGTTTTTGTTTTTTTCTTACTCCAAAATCTTATGTTGTACTAATTTTAAAATTGATCCGTTTTTAGCTGGCAATTTGGCACTGTGTAGTGAGTGGCATCATAGCTGTTGATGTGAAATCTCTAAAACCATGGGCAACAACTATAACGTTTTTCACCTGCCTTTTTGCATTTATAATCGGATTACCAATGACATCAGAGGTAAGTTGTATCTCACTATTACCCTCCCTTTTCAAGTTGTGCATTTGTCCTCTCTCTATTTCCTTTATTAGTGGGCATCATATTTTGCAAACTATGTACATAGTTTATTAAAGAAACGGAAAGAATCCAATGTGAGGTACTCAGACTAAGTTTATTGTGACATGAACAGGTTTTTATGTTTCTAGGTTAATAATCGCATCACAAATAAATGAGACGATTATCTTAAGAGTCTCTCTTTCATTTTCCCTGCAATCTTGTCTGCATGTTTTTGAAAGGCACTATCTAGACAGCAGTCACAGTAAAAAGAGCAGCTCGAGGACTTTTGACAGCCTCTTCTGAAATTAGCTTGTCTCTTCATTGTGTAGCTTGGCTTTTATAGCTTTGATCGTCAATTATCGATGAAAATAGGAATGCTGTCATTTCTTTCAATTGTAAATATTTTTCACTGAAATTAACTTCTTGATGGTGAAATTAGAACCTGATTATCTTGGTTTGTAAACTTTCTATCACATCAAATTAGGTGGAGAGAACTCAACAGTTTTTAATTTGTCAGGTTTTGCCTGGTTGCTCCTCACCAACGTAAAAACATCTCGTAAAAATGTAAAGCAACGGCACACATTTTAAAATATGATGTGCTGCATCGGGAGCACAAATTTTATAGTTTACCAAATATCTAAACTTAATGTCATTTTCTGTAGCTTGGAAAAAAAATATATCTCAATACTTTAGTTACAAGGGTTAAACCAATTCTTTTTTCCTTAGAAAAGGAGTAATTTTCCTTAGAAATCTTATTGCATCAGAGTGGGTAAACACTCAGCTTCATAGTAAACAACAAATTCTCAAGTTTGTTCCTCTACTTGATCAAAAGTCTGAAAATTTGTTTCTTTGATTTTTTTTCAAGCATTGATATTTGTTATAGTTTTAGAAAACAATCAGGTCAATTTACTAAAAACTTCCCTCTTGAGTTTTCTGTTCCTTTTATTGTATTTTTATCAAATGTTATCTTTTCAAAGTCAGTTTTTTTAATAATTTCCTAATTATTTATGTTCCAGCTTGGAATCTTTGTAATTTATTACATTGACTACTGTATTGGCTCCAGTTGGTGGCTTGTGTTGCTTTATTTACTGGAAATCGGAGCTGTGTTCATGGTTCGAGGGAGACCATATAGTGGAGAAACAGTAGTGGCAACTTTGTTTTCGCATACATCTCAGCTCCTTCAATCATGGGTTGCCCCAATGCTTTCCTTTATTTGGAATGTTATTTTGCCCGTTGCTTTAATGGTAATTCTCTCTGAAATATATTAAATTATTGATAGCCGACATTCAAATGCTCTTGATGAAGTTTATTTTAAGATGTTCGTTCGTTCGTTTTTTTTTTTTTTTTTTTTTAAAAAAACGGAAAAACCTAAGTTCAAAGTTTGCGATAGAAAAATCAAGCGAGCATGTATTTAAATCCATTTAACCATTCGGACATCAAAATAGCTGTAATCCCCTTGAAATTGCTAAGCCTAAAAATAATGAGGAATAATCTTACTATCTCTTTTTTGCAGCTGTTATCCACAACCATAATCAAGAATGGAGGATACAAGGTTTTATACAACTGGCAAATCCCCGGTTATGATTATTGGCCAGTGTGGGGCCGCCAAGCGGGTTGCTTAATTCAGCTAGCTCCGCTTGTCCTAGTACCGATAGCAGGCGTTATTCAAACTATTCGCTATTTGACCACTGGTCCCCCTGATATATTTGAAGTAAGTGCCTTTATATTAAAAACAAAATATCTAAGTGATCTTGATTTAGGGGCAAAAATCACTACTATATTGCGCCTTAATTCAGATGGTGTTTGTGCGAAGAGATATTCTCTATTGACATAGAATTTACAAGAAAAACTGAACCACTGTATATAGCAGCATAAATATTGAGTAGTATAACATCAAATCTGAAAGACATATTGTATATTTCTGACATAAAATCAAGGAAACGTACACTGATCTTTGACTTAGTGTCTGAGAAATACTTATATTGCTCCCTAACATCATTAAATGTAAATATTGACGTTCAAACTCCTGGACTATGTTTCTCGGTTTGCAATGTTGTAAACTCCTCTTCAATTCTATCTAGAATTCCTTTGCAAAATAGATCATAACACTTTTTCCTAGGCAATTTTGTGTCTCGGATGGTACCCAGTAAATTCTATTAAAAATTATGTTTTCAGCGGATACAACTTCTCTACCGACCGAGAATCGATCTGCAGCACAATATTCATGATATGGCAGCCCAAGGGAATTCAGAAAACAGTGGTGGACATGGTGGTGGAATACCTGTGGAGGATCCGCCTCCTAAGTACACTCCACCCCCCTCTTACTCAACAGCCACCGGAGCAAGGTATTAATCTACAGATTCCTTTCCCTCCTACAATCATTTGTACTTAGCTTGATTGGGCTTAACCTTTACAGCTACATATTTCACAATCATTACGGGACTGAAATGTTCAATCAGCACTCCTTATGTTCAATTGTTTTTTTCCTATTCGGCAATTCCAAGACAGCTGACCAATTTAGATAACTTGACATTTCGTAGGAGCAATGATTGTTTATTGATATCCTCCTCAGACTTTGTGATGTTGGGTCGTCTTAAGGATTTATGCATCCATATGACAGGACAATCCATTTAATCGAGGGGAGGTAGCAGTATTTGAAGATTCATACATTTTAATCAAGAGAATAAATTTTTCTGTTTTTTTCGGTAAATTTTTTTTCCAAAATGATCGAATGTCAATCATATTTAATGGTTTAAAAAGTGAGGATAATCCTCGGCGAAAAGGTTGTTTTAAAATACTTCAATATTCTTTAAACAACAAAATCACCCAAAATGAGGTAAGTGAAAAAACATCAAATGACCCTATTGTATTTCCACCTCAGATTACAGAGCGCAAACAAACCCTCTCATTAGATCTCAGTGGAGGATATCAAAAATGTTAATGGAGGCTGATTAAGGTTGGCAAGATGTAAAGTATTCGAAAGAGCTATTGTTGTTCACATATAGTGTATGGCCATTCTGACATGAAGGCTGTCAGGCGCGATTCAAAAACAGTGCCAGATTTTGTAAGGTCAAAACTTGTTTTATTTGATGTGGAAAATTCCTTGAAAATATATATCTATAAAGTCGCTTTACAACGCACTCTGGCGTTCTACGACACCCAAACGCCACATATGCCTGTCTTCCCAGAGGTTATCGGGCAATTGACACTGCAACATCTCTTCGTCAACGCCTTGCCGCCAACCTTTTACGGGACATCCCCGTCGCCTCTTCCCAGGTGGTACCCAATCCAAAACTTGTTTGGGCAACCTCTCCTCCAACATTCTTTGCACATATGTTTGAAAATATGACATTCCTTGAAAATATGTTTCCAATTTCAGAATTGCAAAGCTGTTGCGGCAGAGTCTGCGACGGAGTGTTCGAGGTATCAGAAACATACGTTCTGCACTTGGAACTCCTACTCAGACCAGGGACACTTATGATGTGGCCAATCCTCCTGCAAGCCCTCGGGGACCTCCACCTCCCAACTACGCAGCTGTTCTGGTGGAGATTAATCAGTCGCAAGGAAACGGTAATTCAAACCGCACTCAGATAACAATCCCACGACGAGAAAGCGAAGTTAACGAAGTAATCAGAAGACCTCACCTTCCTTCTGACGCGAGCGCACAAGGAGGTGGAACTATGACTGCATCAGATGTAGCAAATATTTTAAGGAGCAGTCTACGTAGGCAAGTTCTCAGGTCCAATAGTATGTCAAGTCAAGTTAGTTCTAGTGTTGAGCATTTAGTACGCAATGCTGTGCCAATCAATCAAGATTCTTTAGTGTTCAATAACGAAAATATCAAAAATAATTCTACGCAAAGCCCCATCAATTGATGAATTGATTTGAACTTTGCGTAATACTTAGGCATAATATGTAAGTCGGTAGCACATATTGTGCCTTTAATTTTGTGATTTTTAATTTTTATTTTTTTCCAAACGGAAAAAAATTGGAAAATGAGTTTTTGACAGGCAAGGACTTTGCCACAGAGCCGATTATTTTTAGATGATTTTCAAACTCTTCAGGGCTCACATTTTAATTCGTCTATTATTTTAGGATTTTTTTCTTTTTTTCCATTTATTCTTAAATTTCCTTCTCAGTAAGGAACATAAGATTTTAAATGTCACCGCAAATACCCTCTCAATGCAGGGTAACTTTTATGTAGCTGACTTTAAAATCAGCCTGACCCTCATTCTTCTCATTATTCCAAGTTAGTGCTTGTGAGCCCCTTTAACTCAATGAAATCCACGATCTCAACTTGAAGGTGGAGTTGTTCTATTCTAATCAGATTTTACGGGTAAAAATCAAATAAGTAATGTGCAACTAATCTGGTGTAAAATTTCCTGTTCATTTACTGCATTTTTCGCTCGTAATTTTCTGTCTCATTCACCTACGAGGTTTTAGAAAAAGCAGCTTTTGGAAACATGTCGTCTTTTATCGGCAATTCTTGGTGCTGTTTTTGAAGTTCAAATTTGAACCAATTGGATAATCAACAGTTTGTCGAGGCTCTGAAATCTTTGGTTGAACTGTCTGTTGTTTGGAACAGACTCTCTTTTTTAGCCTTTTGATTTCCCTCTCTTAAGAATTTTTCAGGGGTCTATATGTGCTTGAGAAGCTATCAATAAATTTAATGATAATTTTTGTCTCAGGATGGGACTTTTTGTTGCCTTGTAAGTTTTCCGAGTGAAAAATCCCAAAGTGCAATTATAAAAATACTGCATACATAGTATTAAATTGGGATCCTTCAATGCTAATTCTAAATTTTTAAAAATTCTTTTGCTCAGAGAATTTTTGTTCCTTCTCCTGCTTCTTCAAGAGGATTAATACAAGTTAGGTGTTTTGCCTTTTCATTGCCCCTGTAGATAATATTTGAGTTCCTACCCTTCTCATGGTGAAATGTGATTAAAATAGGAGCAAGACACATCTGTTCGACTCTTTATTTTCTTTACTTGACCTCTGAAACAGAGTTATGTCAATTATATTTCTGTAACAGCAGTAAATCAAATTGCAAAGTTAAGAATAATTTTTTATAAAAGTCTATTCAAGTTCCTCTCAGTCACTTCAATAGTCAAATGTTGCGCTTAAGGAACAGTTGTTTCTTTGAGTTGATAATTTTGCAGTAATTATATTAAATGAGAAGATTTTTTTTCTTTTTTAAATTTATTTTGCTTTGAAGTTTGATTCAGAAGTGAAAAATTTCCCCTACCTCTCTCGAAGCAGGACAAATGAGTGAGCTTTTGAATTACCTTACGGAAGTCAAAGATTTATCTATTTATTTTTTTTGTCCATTTATATCAAATTACTGTAGATTGAGCTGTTCCACGTGATAGTAGATGGAGGAATAGGGGCGGCATCTATTTGTACACTTTTTAAGATTTCTGCTCTGCAGATTTTGAATGTGTAGGTATATTCAATGCACATGTTCTAATTTTCATCTCTTACAATGCCTTAGAAGTTATAATATTCCACAGGTGATCTAATACGGTCAAGTATAGAAGAGCTTAGTATCTAATACTACTTCAAAATGATAATGAGGATTAGTTAATTCTAACTGCCGACTAGAAATATATTTTTGTAATTTTCGTGTTCATTGTTTTTATGTCATGTATGCTGAAATAAGACAGTAGTTTAAACATAGTGCTACATACCAGTGTAACTCCTCTAGTATGCAAATCTGAGTGTTTAAAGAAAGAAAGTGGGATGTTAGAGGAGAAAGAAAAAAAAAATTTCTCTGTCACATCAACAAGTTGTGATAAATGGAATATCTATATTTCAGAGCGTTTAGCAAGAAAGTCGTTTTTCCTATAAAGAAGGTAACATTTCATTGTAAATGCAATTGATGACCCTACATTGTTCATCAGGGCCTTTTTATGAACATGTTCCGTACCTAGTGTTTGTGAAAATTTAAGTTCAGGACAGATTTTTTCCAAAAAAGTTTCAAATTTCAGAAATAACTCTTTTCTAAAAATTATTCTATTATTCTAAAAGTTATTCTAATTATTCAGGCGTTTAACCGAAAACCTATCAGTATCTGAAATCCTCGGTAAAGTTTTAGTTTAATTATCATATGAAAGTAAGACACTTCTGCGCCAAATGTCTCTTGACATTGTTATTTGGATGCTTTTATTTTATCGATTCTTCTTCTTTTTTTATTGCTCCTTCAAATGATTCATTGATCTTTTTTGGTTTAACTCTCAGATTGATGTTTAAATTTTTTGCCTGCAGCAAGTCAGCTGAGTAAAAATAGTGGTGCTGGAATTTCTGTCCTTTTGTGAATCTATTGCTCCCTAGAACACTCGAAGGCTTTGTAAAAAGTAAGCAAAACATGGGGAACATCTGTCATCAAAATTCATGTGTTTCGTATGTTTAAAATCAATTGCATTTACCTTGCTTGTCAAGGATATTTTTTATTATCAAAAATTTCTAAGACTCCTCTTGTAACTGTTTTTGGTGTGTTCTTTCGAACGTATTCTCCTATTTTTCTGTCAATTGTTATCCTAAACATCCTAGGATGAAGCATCTTCAAGCCCATGGCTTACTTGAGTCACATTATCACTGCAATATTTGATGGTGTTTACTTCCGTGTTCACTGTATTTCAGAGCCACCGATCGTGCACAATATTTTATTAGCAATTTTTCAAATTTCCTCAGATTTTTAGTTTGTATAATACATCATATCAAAAGCCAAAATACAAAACCACATATCACCATAGCGATTTTTCATAATTTCCGCTCCTATTTTAGTTTTTTAAAGAGGCCCAAGCCACTTTTTTAACTTGAAATTCATGCAAAATATTCTACCAACAGAGAAGAGAGTTGGAGGAAGTTTTCAAGATATTAAGTTGACTAGTTTGTCCAAGAAAATATAAACTAAGACAGGAAGTTTGCAACCTCGCAGACAGAGATACGTATGTGGTTTTGCTTTTTGGTAATCTTTACACTTATCATTTTGCTCATACATAGTGCCTTCTGCACAAAGTCTCTGTATCCTGTTGTGTAAAGCCAAATGTAAGGTTTTACGCAGTTTCAATATTTTATCACCAAAGTCAGTCAGAGAAAGCTTTTTACAAATTACCTTCTTTTAAGGTATTGTCTACTCCCAATACTTTGATTACGAAGTTATTCATTATAATAGTCCAAAAATTAAAAAAATATTTTGCAGATTCTATAATAAAGGTGTATTGTAAGGGGACTTGAAACTTCAAAAAAAAAATTAAGAAATGCAATGTTTCAACTGCAGGTTCTATTTGACTCCTAAACAACACCCTATCTTTGTAAAATCCTCAATTAATTTCAGAACTATGTCAATTCTTACAATATTTCACCATACAAATTTAAAAATGTTTTACACTTTTTTGTGTGCCTTTCATCTTATTTTTTTAAATTATAGTTCTATGAATAATTGATAGCTCTGTCACTTTTAAAATTTTAAAGCAATTTACATGGCAAAATGGGTTGAGTTTTTAACCTTCTGCCAATTTTAATTGGATGAAGTTTAGAAGGAAATGAAGGAAAGAACTGATTAGATGGTGTACTTTAAGACGGCGCTACATTGTTTTTCATTTAAAGACCCCACTCAAGGGACTTTTTTTTATTATTTGAAAATAAATAATAGTGATTCTAAATTAATCTTGAGAAAGAGAACAATCCTTCCTTCTTTCTAATTTTCTCATGAGCTTTTGTCTTACCTCCAGTAGGTTTAAGCGTAATGTAGGTAAATGTTATCATATTTTAAATACAAGATAAAATCCATTCTCACTCATATTTTTGATTTAGACATCAAGTGAGTTTGTCAAGTTGAGGAATGTTCTTTCAACTCTAATTTTGTCTCCTTGTCCAATTTTGTTTAATGTTTTAAGTCATGGAACCATTTTTGCACGGCCTTTATAAAGTTTTGAATCCAAATTGCACCACTGATGTGTCTTAAAATTGTATAAAGTACCTAATTTCCTAAGTTTGTAGTGAAGACTTTAACTGCATTTAAATAAAATATATGCAGTAGGCTGGTTTTGTTTTTCCACATCAGTGCCTCAGATTGTGTTGTCTCATATTTTCTATGACGGATGTCCATGAATGATGTCCAGCTGAGCATCTTCTGCACAGCTGCTTACAAACACCTTTTTTGTCGTCAAGGGCTGGTTGTTTCTCCTCCTCACATCACCATCCAGACCTGATGTCTCCAATGCTTGTTTTTTTGTTTTGATTTCATATGGGAAAATTCGCAACGGCCCACATCCAATTCTTCCAAGAACTGACAGTATCATAATAAAGAGGAGACATCAAGGAAGACGTCTTGAACACAATCATCCCTTCGCTGATTTTACTGACATTGATAAGCAAAATACAGTTTCTTCATTGACATCAATAAATCGGTAATAATTGGATCTGTGGCTCATTGAGCTGTATTTGAACAAGATTTAGTCAGTGAATTAGTCTCTTCAACGATTTTAGAGCTCTAAGTTCTCGCATTTTTGAGTGGAGAGTATGTCTCCAGAACAAAAGCTTTTTTTTAGGTACAGACTACTGATCTATTCTTTTCTTCTTCTTTTTATTCTTCTGTTTTTTTACCTTTTTTTTTTTTTTACCTTCGTCAAACTCACAATGACCTGTTACAAATATCAATTCTTTTAAAAAATACTATACCATGACCATATTTATCGAAAATCAGTCATCTCTCTGTTTAAAATGAACCCAGGATGTTGATTTGAGCCATCTCCCATGAAGCAGCTTTGATGTTTCTTTAAGGTTTTCAATACAGATCCAATTTTTGCCATCTTTTTAAAAAGCAAATAGGTTATTTTTCCTCCATTACTGTGCTCCAGGTAGGCTTGTATTTATCACTTTTTGTCAAGTTAATACTTCTGATTAATTTTTTCGAAGCACTTTGAGTACCCTTGAAATTTTAATCAGAGGTCGATGTTATCAGACCTACAGTTTCTCTTCAGGGCCGAAAATGCTGTCCACGCCATTGAATATTTTGTCCTAGCTACAGAATTTCCAAAATAGCATCTATAACGTTTTTCTTAGAAGTCGTAATCAGTACAAGGTAAAACCAGGCCTTATAAAAGTAGGTTTTACTCTTAGAATGATTTTTTTTCTTTGTTCTTTTTTTGTAAATTTAATTTTTTAACTGTCAATTTTTTTTAATGATTATTTTCCGAAAAGTGTTTGAAAAAAAACTAATTGTGCTCTATCTGTGATAATCGTATTTTATTAAGGCAAAGTTGTATAATAATTCACTAGCTTATAAATTGTTCAAATTCTGTTTGTTAATAAGCTTACTGTATTTTAATAAAAAAATTATTTCCTAACTCTTTTGATGTAATCTTTTTCCTTCAATTCATATTAAATTCATTCTTTCCTGAACTGATGTTGAGATCAAGAAACAAGATGTTTCTAAATACTTCTTGGTAGTTGTTGCTAACTTCGCTCACTTTTTATTTTTATGCAAAGAAGACCTATGTCCATTTTGTTCTCTCAATTTTTCTGCAACTGTCTAAAAATATCCTGCGAAATATTCTTGCCAAAATATTCTCTAAAAAGAATCACGATTTTGGTGGATTTGTAGTTTAGGGATGTGAAACTGCGCTGCCTTGTTGAGGAAAAATTGCCAAATGAATTTCTCAGACGTTGCCAAATTTCCTTTACTAAAACATGGATTTGCTAAGACATTTTTTAATTTTTTCCCCCAATATTTCAGTGAAAGTTTGTCCGCAATTTGATAATCCAAAACTTCCAGAGGGAAATAGGTATCCATTTATTTCTGTAAAAATGCGTACTTTATCGAGGTACATTTGGCAACGTTCGAATGTTCGTACGACGTTTTTTCTGAGATCGGTTGTGCGTGTTCGTCAATTTATTAATAATTATACTCAAGTGCAAGTAGTTGGTCCTACGGATATGCAGCAACATTTAGAAGACAGCCAATCAATGGATGCAACTTAATTTACTTCGGTGTGGGGTTGGGTTGCATTGCCTTGAAGGCAACCTAGCAGATCACACAGGCAAATCACAAAAATATTTTGGAGGTTTTTCAATCGTATTTTTTATAGCGACCGTAAACTCATGCATTTCACAGAGTATACGGAGGCTGGTTTGATTGAATGAAAGACCTTAAATTCCGTTTGACTGGACTGTCAGCTTTCAGAGTTAGAGCTGCTTTCTCAGCTACCTCTTATTTCTTGACGATTTCTATTTTCTCTTGTCAGAAAAATAATACCAGTAGGCCACAGAAATAAATTGACAAACAGCAGGGGCCCACAAAAGCCAGAACGGCGCGGCGCAGCGTGTGTGAAAAAGCAATTATTTAAGCTACTTTTGGCCTTTCCTCAAATCGGAGGTGGAGTCCTCGGTTGGAGGTGTTGAAGAATGATGGTATTTTCTTTTAATGTAACTAAAAAAAATTAAATATCATCCGAGTTTGACTCCAACTAGAATACTTTAATTACGGTAAAAACTGGAACAGAAAGTCCAGAATGATGACACGCAGTCGGCAGTCTTGTAAGCGCTAATATGCGTTTCACGCCCACTGACCGACTGCACTGCGTTCGGCACAATGCGAGAAGTATTCATGCAGTCTAGCAGGCGCTAATATGGGCTTAGCGCCGACCGAACTTTTTGGCGCAATGCGTGAAGTATTCCTGAAGTCTTGCAGGCGCTAATATATGATTAACGCCGGTCGCACTGTGTTAGGCGCGATTATTCGAACTCGCGTTAGAATAATCGAGGTATCGAATGACAGTGCTCGAAAGGCCTGTGTTTCGACGCCGTATGAGCATTTTAACGTTGTCTCGTTTTTCCCGAGTAAATTTTTTTCCGAGAAAAGTTAGCAAAGTACTTTATACCCACGACCATGATTCAATCTTTTCACTTCATTTATCATCAGGAGGTAAGACATCTACTTATGACTTACCTATCAAAAAACTAACCTAAACTAGCGTTAACATTAAATGCATTTAGGTATTTTCCAACTGTTTCCTATTCTGCCAAATTTCTACCTTAAATTAACTGCATTTTAAATTCGCGCAATCCTCATATATTTTCTTAGACCTTTCGCGCAATCCTGGATTACCGAATCGATCAGCAAACCCGTGAATCGATCGAATTACATAGATCGGTTTACTTTTTGTTTCTCGATCGATTCGTGTTGATTATTTATAGCGTGAGTTTGCAGTCTTAAGAATTTGAAAGCAAGGAGATCAAAACCTTGCACATTTTTGGGGGAAAATTTTTATGATGAGAAAATTCAATTTTTTTTTTCTTGCAGTAGGAATGATGTCAATTTGTTCTCCTTTAAAAAACATAGAGGCGGAGATTTTCAGACACCGCATACGAGATATGTGATTGCGGACTTACTCCCGCGTCGAGCTAGTCTTCTTCCTCTAGCTGAAGTTTGCAACAGGCTCATAAAAAAAAGGTACTGAAAACGGGTCCATTTTTGCCGTAGTATCGTTTTTGAGGCAGGAAGTTTAAAAAAGCGAATATTTTTACCAAGACTGCGAGACTTTCCCGATGCACTCATCGTGATTTGTACGCTATTTTTTATGAAAAATAACTGTTGTTTTTGCTCTACTTAGATGAAGTGTGCAACAGGGTCATTCCCGTCCATTTGCTGTAAACAGAAAAAAAATTAGAAATAAAACATTTTATACATGTATATATAACAAAAAAAAAAATCAAAAAAGGCACTGAAAACAGGTCCATTTTTGCCATAGTATCGTTTTTAAGGCAGGAAGTTTAAAAAAGCGAATATTTTTACTCAGATCGTGAAGATAGGAGTACTCTATTTCATACTTTCCCGATGTGCTCGTCGTGCCTCAAGAACTATTTTTTTCATCAAAAATAACCCTTACTTTTGCTCCAGATGAAGTTTGCAACAGGCTCATTGCCGTTCATTTGCTGTAAACAGCAACACACTTAAAAATAAGACATGAAAAAAAAAAAAAAAAAAAAAAAAATTAAGTAAGGTACTGAAAACAGTTCCATTTGTGCCGTAGTATCGTTTAAGGTAGGAAGTATGAAAAAGCGAATATCTTTTACCAAGACTTTCCCGATGGACTCATCGTGATTTGTGCGCTATTTTGTATGAAAAATAACATTTATATTTGCTCTAGATAAAGTTTGCAACAGGCCGATTCCGGCTCTGAGGTGCGAAGATGAGCACGCGGCGCTCAACAGCCGAACGGGGCGTCCGGATGAGAGGCGCGTGGCGCCGAGGCCGGGGGCGTCTCTGGGGCGCAGGAGCGAAATCGCGACGTCCGGAGGGGGTGGCGGGCAACTCGCCTCCCTTACGAGCGGGTGCCATTCAGTCATTGATTGGGGCCTGCGTCCCGTCGACCCCGGCGCAGACCACCCTCTCAACCCTCGCTCGCCCGATCGGCCCCCGCAGCTCCTTATCATGAACAGTGAACAGCCGAGGCTTTCATGATGACCTGCCCTATAAGGTAAGAGATAAAAATCTTGATCCACCATTCTAATCGTCCGTGCCCAACTCTGGTAGCCGGCCGGAATTTTTCTCAACGATTAAATGTTAATTAATGATATTTTCATATTCCGATCCTGCGACGGGGAACAACAGGCTAGAGTCGGTCGTTACTCTTTTGCGGTTTTCTGTTCTTCCCTAACCTTCTTCTACAGTCATTTCTCACCCCTCTTTCTCATTGTTCATTTAGACATTTTACGAGATATGTACCGAGTAGCACATTGTTAGCACAATTGTAGCACAATGTTAATTAATGATATTTTAATATTCCGACCCTGCGACGAGGAACAACAGGCTAGAGTCGGTCGTTACTCCTTAGCGGTTTTCTGTTCTTCCCTAACCTTCTTCTACAGTCATTTCTCACCCCTCTTTCTCATTGTTCATTTAGACACTTTACGAGATATGTATCGAGTAGCACAACGCAGCGAAAATATTAAACTAATTAAATGCGATGAAACTTATATCATTCGGTACTTAAATTCTGATTTTAAACGATCGATAAAGTGTGTGCCTTTTATACGAAAGGTAGGCAATTTCAATACAAAACAATGCAACCTGCAACGGGGAACAACAGGCTAGAGTCGGTCGTTACTCCTTAGCGGTTTTCTGTTCTCCCTAACCTTCTCTACAGTCATTTCTCGCCCCTCTTTCTCATTGTTCATTTAGACACTTTACGAGATATGTATCGAGTAGCACAGACGCAGCGAAAATATTAGACTAATTAAATGCAGTGAAACTGAAATATTTTTATATCATTCGGTGCTTAAATTCTGATTTTAAACGATCGATAAAGTGTGTGCCTTTTATAGGAAAGGTAGGCAATTTCAATACAAAACAAATGCAACCTGCAACGGGGAACAACAGGCTAGAGTCGGTCGTTACTCCTTAGCGGTTTTCTGTTCTTCCCTAACCTTCTTCTACAGTCATTCTCGCCCCTCTTTTTCATTGTTCATTTAGACACCTTACAAGATATGTATTGAGTAGCACAACGCAGCGAAAATATTAGACTAATTAAATGCAATGAAACTGAAATATTTTTATATCATTCGGTACTTAAACGCTGATTTTAAACGATCGATAAAGTGTGTGCCTTTTATACGAAAGGTAGGCAATTTCAATACAAAACAAATGCAACCTATTTTATAATTTCACTGTAATGAATTTCCATAAGAAGGAGCCCCTTCAATCCACGAATAGACAACATGCACGACACACCGATAAAATATTTTTCCCATGTGATTGCAATTTATTGCAATGGTAGATAATGATTCTTAAAGGTTGTAGTAGATCGTAGGAGCAAAGTGTTTCTAGCGCTTATCATCGAAATGGTCTAGACGTCAGTTCAATGTTGTT